>NC_088420.1:23419291-23461791 GCF_034236695.1 Oncorhynchus nerka
ACTGACTGTTACTTTTGGTTTTGAACCCCCCTTGTTCAGGGACACATTATTCCATTTCTGTTAGTCACATGTCTGTGGAACTTGTTCAGTTTATGTCTCAATTGTTGAATCTTGTTATGTTCATACAAATATTTACACATGTTAAGTTTGCTGAAAATAAACGCAGTTGACAGTGAGAGGACGTTTCATTTTTTGCTGAGTTTAGTATGTACGTACACAACGCAGGAGGTTGGTGGCACCTTAATTGGGGAGGACGGGCTCATAATAATGTCTGGAATGGAATAAATTAAATGGTATCAACACATCAAACACATGGTTCCCAGGTGGTTGATACCATTCCATTGACTCCATTCCAGACATTATTATGAGCCGTTCACCCCTCAGAACTTCTGTGCTGTTGCCTTGTGTTCTATAGATAGATCAATGAACCATTGATATTGGTTCCAGCCTAGTGTATAAAAGAACATCTACTTGCTAACATCACAGATTGTTATTTAGTTTATACAGTAGATGCATACGCTTGTTCATTGGTACGGACATAGAAACTAACCTATACAGATGTAGGATCTTCATTTGATCTCCCTGTTGCAGGAGAACTAATTTACACTTACACACTTCAGACTTTATTTTCCACTATGAAAACTGTTTCAACCCCTACAAAAATGTCCATAAATTATAATCCACATAATAATTCACATTTCCTGTCGCTGCAGGATTATTTTCCTGCTTTAGCAAATTGGCTCAAATAAAGATTTATATCTGTAGAAATGTAGATTTAGTAGTCCTAAATTCTAAATCTTATTGATTTCAACTGTTGTTACTCTAACTCAACCACACCTAGAGTATTCACGTTTATTGCGTTTAATGCATGAAACCTGTTTTCCAATACCGAGAATAACAAAACATAAACAATACACACTAATCCTGAGTATGATTCAGGCATCAATTTAGTATATTAATCAATAAAGAAATTGAACAGCTAGTCATTTACCACAGACTGGGGTGGTCAACTTGTATGAATAACATCCATAGGTTCAGAGTGGAGATCAGAGGGCAGTGTTCTGACCATTACTGTGTGTGTGTGTGTGTGTGTGTGTGTGTGTGTGTGTGTGTGTGTGTGTGTGTGTGTGTGTGTGTGTGTGTGTATGTGTGTATGTGTGTGTGTGTGTGTGTGCATACGTGAGTGCGAGCATGTGTGTAAGAACGAGACGGAGAGAGAGTGAGTGTGTGTGTGTATCAGCCAGACCGACAGGTCCAAGCTGCTGTTGACAGGGATAATTCAACACACACATGGGACTGTGGGAAAACCTAATGAGAAGAGTATGTATGTATGTATGTATGTATGTCACAACATGTCAAAGCCCTGGTCCTCACACAGCCCTCACCAATGACAGCCAGTCTATCTCTGGTCCCTGTTCTCTGACAGCCAGCCTATCTCCGGTCACTGTTCTCTGACAGCCAGCCTATCTCTGGTCTCTGTTCTCTGACAGCCAGCCTATCTCTGGTCTCTGTTCTCTGACAGCCAGCCTATCTCTGTTCACTGTTTTCTGACAGCCAGCCTATCTCTGGTCACTGTTCTCTGACAGCCAGCCTATCTCTGGTCACTGTTCTCTGACAGCCAGCCTATCTCTGTTCACTGTTCTCTGACAGCCAGCCTATCTCTGGTCCCTGTTCTCTGACAGCCAGCCTATCTCTGGTCCCTGTTCTCTGACAGCCAGCCTATCTCTGGTCCCTGTTCTCTGACAGCCAGCCTATCTCTGGTCCCTGTTCTCTGACAGCCAGCCTATCTCCGGTCACTGTTCTCTGACAGCCAGCCTATCTCCGGTCACTGTTCTCTGACAGCCAGCCTATCTCCGGTCACTGTTCTCTGACAGCCAGCCTATCTCCGGTCACTGTTCTCTGACAGCCAGCCTATCTCCGGTCACTGTTCTCTGACAGCCAGCCTATGTATCTCTGGTCACTGTTCTCTGACAGCCAGCCTATCTCTGTTCACTGTTCTCTGACAGCCAGCCTATCTCTGGTCCCTGTTCTCTGACAGCCAGCCTATCTCTGGTCCCTGTTCTCTGACAGCCAGCCTATCTCTGGTCCCTGTTCTCTGACAGCCAGCCTATCTCCGGTCACTGTTCTCTGACAGCCAGCCTATCTCCGGTCACTGTTCTCTGACAGCCAGCCTATCTCCGGTCACTGTTCTTTGACAGCCAGCCTATCTCTGGTCTCTGTTCTCTGACAGCCAGCCTATCTCTGGTCACTGTTCTCTGACAGCCAGCCTATCTCTGGTCACTGTTCTCTGACAGCCAGTCTATCTCTGTTCACTGTTCTCTGACAGCCAGCCTATCTCTGGTCCCTGTTCTCTGACAGCCAGCCTATCTCTGGTCTCTGTTCTCTGACAGCCAGCCTATCTCTGTTCACTGTTCTCTGACAGCCAGCCTATCTCCGGTCTCTGTTCTCTGACAGCCAGCCTATCTCCGGTCTCTGTTCTCTGACAGCCAGCCTATCTCCGGTCACTGTTCTCTGACAGCCAGCCTATCTCTGGTCCCTGTTCTCTGACAGCCAGCCTATCTCCGGTCACTGTTCTCTGACAGCCAGCCTATGTATCTCTGGTCACTGTTCTCTGACAGCCAGCCTATCTCTGTTCACTGTTCTCTGACAGCCAGCCTATCTCTGGTCCCTGTTCTCTGACAGCCAGCCTATCTCTGGTCCCTGTTCTCTGACAGCCAGCCTATCTCTGGTCCCTGTTCTCTGACAGCCAGCCTATCTCCGGTCACTGTTCTCTGACAGCCAGCCTATCTCCGGTCACTGTTCTCTGACAGCCAGCCTATCTCCGGTCACTGTTCTCTGACAGCCAGCCTATCTCTGGTCTCTGTTCTCTGACAGCCAGCCTATCTCTGGTCACTGTTCTCTGACAGCCAGCCTATCTCTGGTCACTGTTCTCTGACAGCCAGTCTATCTCTGTTCACTGTTCTCTGACAGCCAGCCTATCTCTGGTCCCTGTTCTCTGACAGCCAGCCTATCTCTGGTCTCTGTTCTCTGACAGCCAGCCTATCTCTGTTCACTGTTCTCTGACAGCCAGCCTATCTCCGGTCTCTGTTCTCTGACAGCCAGCCTATCTCCGGTCTCTGTTCTCTGACAGCCAGCCTATCTCCGGTCACTGTTCTCTGACAGCCAGCCTATCTCTGGTCCCTGTTCTCTGACAGCCAGCCTATCTCTGGTCACTGTTCTCTGACAGCCAGCCTATCTCTGGTCACTGTTCTCTGACAGCCAGCCTATCTCTGGTCCCTGTTCTCTGACAGCCAGCCTATCTCTGGTACCTGTTCTCTGACAGCCAGCCTATCTCTGGTCACTGTTCCCTGGGAGATGAGGCTTGGTCAGTGGTCAGTGGCCTGTTGTCATTTCCCAGTCTCACATAAAGCCATGCAGGCACCAGTCAGTCAGTCAGTCAGCATCTACCTGCCGTCAGAGACAGGCTGGCTGGAGATATTGAGCTGGCTGGCTGGAGATACTGGCTGGATAGACACATGGTTATTTTTCTAGAAGAGAAAGGGTTCTCAATGAGTTACCTGGCTAAATAAACATTTCAAAACATTGGAAAGCGGTGGGAATATTCTTGCTGACTCATTCTCCTCCTTTCCTTCCCCAATTGACTCCCTCCTTTTACTTTGGGACATTGAGTACCCCTAGGGACAGTGATTTAGAAATGTCCCCTGACAGCCACTGTCTCAGCTGCCACCCAGAACTGTGATCATTACCAGGGTTTACCAGGGGTCAGCTCCACTCTAAATGACTGATCTACTGTATCATACATCTACAGCAATGCAGAAACACCTTTCTGATTTTAATGTAGAACAGTTCCCTCGGGGGAGGAAATGGAGGGCTATTCTCTACCTCTGCTATTTCTGACATACTTTAGCAAAAAGAAGGGAAATAATCCGTCTCCTGTAAGAATCGATTAATCACTGGCAGTTGGAAAACTTAGTGGGTTAGACTATATACTGTAAGTAGATAGTTTTGAGTGGTGTGAAGTTGTGGAGTACAGTGTAGCCTACAATGACAGTGCAGAGGTTTATAACAAAGTCATTTTCACAGACGTTTCTACTTCAACACCTGATTGATCCACTTCAGAGCTACTGTACCTCAGCTCCACCTCAACTCACCTGGCTTTGGGCTGATGCTTCTTATCGCTCTTTTTCGAATCATCTCTCTGCTCTCGGGTCATCTTTCTACATTCAAATCTTACATTAGAATGAATTGACAATACTGACGAAGGATCAGCTCCTAGAGAGATATTACAACCTACGGCTGCAAATATTGAGGTGGCTTATTCTAATGCTTACCCAATAAAATGCGCTAAATCACCAATTTGGTACATCATTGCGCACATGGTAGATTACACATCATAAAATATACTGAGACACATTATAGAAAGTAGCCTACAAGTAGCAAAATAGAACTCAATTGATTGAACATGAAATGTATTCCAATATTATTGAAAAAGGCCTATAGCCTACTGTTGATATTGAAATGCAGTTGTCTCAGTTTTCATTTGAAACATATTTTTATACATTGCTTGTTTGTATCAATTGCAAAGACATTGGCAACTTTGTAGTGTAGTCATTTTTCTTCTGAAGTTATCGGCGAATAAGTGGATGGTGTTGGCAGATGTTAGATTCCAATGGTTTTGGGAAACAGCTCAGAGATTTAACAATGCTCCTACGAAGGTTCTAAGATGCTTTTGGGAAACTGGGCACTGGTCTGTTGTCATGGAGATAAGAAGGCCTCCCCTGATTTGTGTGTATGTGTGTGTGGCCATAGAAAAAGCGAATTAATCTCCAGGACTGTTTACAGCACATTGAGCAACAGTGCGCTACACACACACACCACACACACGCAGGCGCGCACACACACACACACTAGAGGTCGACCGATTAATCGGAATGGCCGATTAATTAGGGCCGATTTCAATTTTTTTTCAAGTTTTCATAACAATCGGAAATCGGTATTTTTGGACGCCGATTTGTCGATTTTTTTACATTTACATTTGTTACATTTTTAAAATGTATTTTTATACCTTTATTTAACTAGGCAAGTCAGTTAAGAACACATTCTTATTTTCAATGACGGCCTAGGAACAGTGGGTTAACTGCCTCGTTCAGGGGCAGAATGACAGATTTTCACCTTGTCAGCTCGGGGGATCCAATCTTGCAACCTTAAAGTTAACTAGTCCAATGCAATAACGACCTGCCTCTCTCTCGTTGCACTCCACGAGGAGCCTGCCTGTTACGCGAATGCAGTAAGCCAAGGTAAGTTCCTAGCTAGCATTAAACTTATCTTATTTTTTTATTTTTATTTTTATTTCACCTTTATTTAACCAGGTAGGCTAGTTGAGAACAGGTTCTCATTTGCAACTGCGACCTGGCCAAGATAAAGCATAGCAGTGTGAACAGACAACACAGAGTTACACATGGAGTAAACAATTAACAAGTCAATAACACAGTAGAGAAAAAAGGGGAGTTTATATACAATGTGTGCAAAAGGCATGAGGAGGTAGGCGAATAATTACAATATTGCAGATTAACACTGGAGTGATAAATGATCAGATGATCATGTACAGGTAGAGATATTGGTGTGCAAAAGAGCAGAAAAGTAAATAAATAAAAACTGTGGGGATGAGGTAGGTGAAAATGGGTGGGCTTCGCTCCACAGGTAGTATCACATTTTCATTTCATTTCATTACAGTACAACAGATTTGTTTGATCGTAGCTAGCTACATAGCTGTCTTTGTATCAAAGATAATTGTGTAGTCTAGAGCGATTTTCTAGGTTAGCTAGCCAGCTATTGTCGTTCTTTTAACGCAACGTAACGTAATCAACACTGCTAGCTAGCCAGCTATCCCCCGAATAGCAGCACTGTAAAAACTATTACACTCAACGGAACGACTTGATTAGTGTAGTGTCAACAACGCAGCCACTGCCAGCTAGCCTACAAAGTCAACAACGCAGCCACTGCCAGCTAGCCTACTTCAGCAGTACTGTATCATTTTAATCATTTTAGTCAATAAGATTCTTGCTACGTAAGCTTAACTTTCTGAACATTCGAGACGTGTAGTCCACTTGTCATTCCAATCTCCTTTGCATTAGCGTAGCCTCTTCTGTAGCCTGTCAACTATGTGTCTGTCTATCCCTGTTCTCTCCTCTCTGCACAGACCATACAAACGCTCCACACCGCGTGGCCGCGGCCACCCTAATCTGGTGGTCCCAGCGCGCACGACCCACGTGGAGTTCCAGGTCTCCGGTAGCCTCTGGAACTGCCGATCTGCGGCCAACAAGGCAGAGTTCATCTCAGCCTATGCCTCCCTCCAGTCCTCGACTTCTTGGCACTGACGGAAACATGGATCACCACAGATAACACTGCTACTCCTACTGCTCTCTCTTCGTCCGCCCACGTGCTCGCACACCCCAAGAGCTTCTGGTCAGCGGGGTGGTGGCACCGGGATCCTCATCTCTCCCAAGTGGTCATTCTCTCTTTCTCCCCTTACCCATCTGTCTATCGCCTCCTTTGAATTCCATGCTGTCACAGTTACCAGCCCTTTCAAGCTTAACATCCTTATCATTTATCGCCCTCCAGGTTCCTCGGAGAGTTCATCAATGAGCTTGATGCCTTGATAAGCTCCTTTCCTGAGGACGGCTCACCTCTCACAGTTCTGGGCGACTTTAACCTCCCCACGTCTACCTTTGACTCATTCCTCTCTGCCTCCTTCTTTCCACTCCTCTCCTCTTTTGACCTCACCCTCTCACCCTCCCCCTACTCACAAGGCAGGCAATACGCTCGACCTCATCTTTACTAGATGCTGTTCTTCCACTAACCTCATTGCAACTCCTCCAAGTCTCCGACCACTACCTTGTATCCTTTTCCCTCTCGCTCTCATCCAACACTTCCCACACTGCCCCTACTCGGATGGTATCGCGCCGTCCCAACCTTCGCTCTCTCTCCCCCGCTACTCTCTCCTCTTCCATCCTATCATCTCTTCCCTCTGCTCAAACCTTCTCCAACCTATCTCCTGATTCTGCCTCCTCAACCCTCCTCTCCTCCCTTTCTGCATCCTTTGACTCTCTATGTCCCCTATCCTCCAGGCCGGCTCGGTCCTCCCCTCCCGCTCCGTGGCTCGACGACTCATTGCGAGCTCACAGAACAGGGCTCCGGGCAGCCGAGCGGAAATGGAGGAAAACTCGCCTCCCTGCGGACCTGGCATCCTTTCACTCCCTCCTCTCTACATTTTCCTCCTCTGTCTCTGCTGCTAAAGCCACTTTCTACCACTCTAAATTCCAAGCATCTGCCTCTAACCCTAGGAAGCTCTTTGCCACCTTCTCCTCCCTCCTGAATCCTCCTCCCCTCCCCCCTCCTCCCTCTCTGCAGATGACTTCGTCAACCATTTTGAAAAGAAGGTCGACGACATCCGATCCTCGTTTGCTAAGTCAAACGACACCGCTGGTTCTGCTCACACTGCCCTACCCTGTGCTCTGACCTCTTTCTCCCCTCTCTCTCCAGATGAAATCTCGCGTCTTGTGACGGCCGGCCGCCCAACAACCTGCCCGCTTGACCCTATTCCCTCCTCTCTTCTCCAGACCATTTCCGGAGACCTTCTCCCTTACCTCACCTCGCTCATCAACTCATCCCTGACCGCTGGCTACGTCCCTTCTGTCTTCAAGAGAGCGAGAGTTGCACCCCTTCTGAAAAAACCTACACTCGATCCCTCCGATGTCAACAACTACAGACCAGTATCCCTTCTTTCTTTTCTCCAAAACTCTTGAACGTGCCGTCCTTGGCCAGCTCTCCCGCTATCTCTCTCAGAATGACCTTCTTGATCCAAATCAGTCAGGTTTCAAGACTAGTCATTCAACTGAGACTGCTCTTCTCTGTATCACGGAGGCGCTCCGCACTGCTAAAGCTAACTCTCTCTCCTCTGCTCTCATCCTTCTAGACCTATCGGCTGCCTTCGATACTGTGAACCATCAGATCCTCCTCTCCACCCTCTCCGAGTTGGGCATCTCCGGCGCGGCCCACGCTTGGATTGCGTCCTACCTGACAGGTCGCTCCTACCAGGTGGCGTGGCGAGAATCTGTCTCCTCACCACGTGCTCTCACCACTGGTGTCCCCCAGGGCTCTGTTCTAGGCCCTCTCCTATTCTCGCTATACACCAAGTCACTTGGCTCTGTCATAACCTCACATGGTCTCTCCTATCATTGCTATGCAGACGACACACAATTAATCTTCTCCTTTCCCCTTCTGATGACCAGGTGGCGAATCGCATCTCTGCATGTCTGGCAGACATATCAGTGTGGATGACGGATCACCACCTCAAGCTGAACCTCGGCAAGACGGAGCTGCTCTTCCTCCCGGGAAGGACTGCCCGTTCCATGATCTCGCCATCACGGTTGACAACTCCATTGTGTCCTCCTCCCAGAGCACTAAGAACCTTGGCGTGATCCTGGACAACACCCTGTCGTTCTCAAATAACATCAAGGCGGTGGCCCGTTCCTGTAGGTTCATGCTCTACAACATCCGCAGAGTACGACCCTGCCTCACACAGGAAGCGGCGCAGGTCCTAATCCAGGCACTTGTCATCTCCCGTCTGGATTACTGCAACTCGCTGTTGGCTGGACTCCCTGCCTGTGCCATTAAACCCCTACAACTCATCCAGAACGCCGCAGCCCGTCTGGTGTTCAACCTTCCCAAGTTCTCTCACGTCACCCCGCTCCTCCGCTCTCTCCACTGGCTTCCAGTTGAAGTTCGCATCCGCTACAAGACCATGGTGCTTGCCTACGGAGCTGTGAGGGGAACGGCACCTCAGTACCTCCAGGCTCTGATCAGGCCCTACACCCAAACAAGGGCACTGCGTTCATCCACCTCTGGCCTGCTCGCCTCCCTACCACTGAGGAAGTACAGTTCCCGCTCAGCCCAGTCAAAACTGTTCGCTGCTCTGGCCCCCCAATGGTGGAACAAACTCCCTCACGACGCCAGGACAGTGGAGTCAATCACCACCTTCCGGAGACACCTGAAACCCCACCTCTTTAAGGAATACCTAGGATAGGATAAAGTAATCCTTCTCACCGCCCCCCGCCTTAAAAGATTTAGATGCACTATTGTAAAGTGGCTGTTCCACTGGATGTCATAAGGTGAATGCACCAATTTGTAAGTCGCTCTGGATAAGAGCGTCTGCTAAATGACTTAAATGTCAAATGTAAATGTCTATTTACCAATAGATTATGTACAGCTGCAGCGATCGGTTACCTGCTCAGATAGCTGATGTTTGAAGTTGGTGAGGGAGATAAAAGTCTCCAACTTCAGCGATTTTTGCAATTCGTTCCAGTCACAGGCAGCAGAGTACTGGAACGAAAGGCGGCCGAATGAGGTGTTGGCTTTAGGGATTGTTACAGATACAGTTATCCTGTGTGTGTGTGTGTGTGTGTGTGTGTATCCTGTGTGTGTGTTTCTCTCCTTCTCCCCTCACAGGTGAAAATCATCACTCCCCAATCAGTCAACAATCAATCATCAATCAGAAGACACACCTCCTCCTATTTCCTACCCTATCACAGTTCCTTCCCCATGGTTTAAAAACTCCATCATTTGTTTGTTCTAGAGCTCAATCTCTAGCTCAATCTCTCTGCCATGTCTGTAGGTCTCTGTGTTTCACTCTCTCTTTGTGTATTAACCTCTCTTTTGTTTGAGCACCTCCATAGCACTTTGTCATCACCTGTGAGTATTGTTTTTGGTTATGGTGTTTGTTTGTTTATGGGAAAAGGGGGAAACCAAGACAAGTCGCCCATGGGCATACACTACCCGTAGGTGAACTTTGTTAAATACACTAGTTAGAACTGGGCGGACCACCCACTGTATTTTTGGTTAGTTAGTTAGCTGTTGTTAAAGTAGGCTAGTCTAGCTTAGGGGTGTTTTGGATGCTTATTGTTTCTTTCCTTGGGTCCAGCTCAGCCCCTTTTCCTGCTCCCCCCATTACCGTGTGTTTATAAATAAACCTAGAGTTTGACGGTAGATTTCTGTTGTCGTGGTTATTTCGTGCACACTTTTACTTTGTCACAATAATAATTTGCATGAGTTATGTTACGGGTCTCATTACCATCCCCCCTAGACTGTCGGGCCAAAAGGGATTCGTAACATAAGTGGGGGCTCATCCGGGATCTGTCATAACTGACACCCATGCCGCTCATGTAGATTGTTGTAGTGGTATAGTTCAGTGTTGAGCGTCATAGCTGAAGTAGCATTAGTGTTTGTTATTTTCTTTGGCACTTGTGAAGTAGTGTAAAATGACTACTTTTGATTTGAAATCCTTTTTGGATAACCCTTCGTGGGAGGTTTTTGACAAATGTCGTAGAGTTGATTTAATGACCTTGGCTGACCATTATTCAGTATCGATTCCGCAGAGTTTAGTTAAGGCGGAGGTTAAACAACTAGTATTAAATGTATTGTTGGAAGAGCAGGTGCTTGTGTTACCGCTGCCTGAGCCTACTACCCCTGTAGGGGATGTTGCTGCTCCTGTAAGCCCATTGGTGTCTGATAATGAGGGCGAGGCTAAAGCTCCAGCCACATTGTCCCGTTTTGATCCACTCTCCCCACTGTCAAATGGTGATGCCAGGAGGGATGTCCGTTTAGCACAGTTCCAACTGGAGGTGGAAGAGAGAGCCCAAATTAGGCGAGAGACTCTCCAGTTGGAGATGTGTAAAATAGAGGCAGAAAAAGAACGAGAACAACGGCATTTGGAGATGTGTAAAATTGAGGCAGACAGAGAACAACGGCAGTTGGAGTTCAAAATGCGCCAGATGGAACTGGAGGCAGAGACAGCGAGGCTAGCCTCCGGTCCTACTGTGCCTGTTTGTGAGCCGTCCTCACCTACTGTGTCATCAAACACGTTTGACATTAGTAGACAGATTGCCTTAGTACCTTTGTTCAGAGAGTCAGAGGTTGACTCCTATTTTTGTGTATTTGAGCGTATAGCCGTAGCATTGAAATGGCCTGAAGAGGTATGGTGCCTATTACTTCAGTGTAAATTAACTGGTAAAGCCCAAGAGGTTTTGTCAGCGTTACCTCTGGAGGACAGTTTGAATTACGAAGTGGTCAAAGCTACTGTTCTTCGTGCCTATGAGCTTGTGCCTGAGGCATACCGACAGAGATTTAGGTCTCATAGAAAGTCTTCTAGTAAGACTTATGTGGAATTTGCTAGAGACAAGGGAAATCTGTTTGATAAATGGCATGCTGCTAGTAAGGTAACTGATTTCAACTCTCTCCGGGAGTTAATCTTGTTGGAAGAGTTTAAAAATTGCTTACCCGAACGCATTGTAGTTTACCTAAACGAACAGAAAGTATCCTCCCTGGCAGAAGCGTCTGTGTTGGCAGACGAGTTTGTGTTGACGCACAAGAGTGTGTTTTCGGCTCAAACTGAGAGTAGAGCCACTGAGTTTCCTACCTTTAGCCCTAGTCGGCCAGCAGTAGTATATCAAGCACGCCAGAAGAATGAGCGTCCCTGTTTCTATTGTCATAAAGTAGGACATATGATTAATGATTGCTTCCTGCTTAAACGCAAACAAGGGATGCCAATTCGTGCCAAGCCATCAACAGGTGTTGCTCTAATTCGTACGGTTGTGAGGTCTGCAACAAAACAGGTGCCTCAGGGTAACTGTAGTTTGAAAGTCTCAGTCCCCGACCGCAGTTATGAACCATTCATTTTCGAGGGGTTTGTGTCCCTAACGAATGACGAAGCGTCTCAACGACCGGTTAAAATCCTTAGAGATACTGGTGCGGCGCAGTCGTTTATATTGTCTGATGTGTTGCCCTTATCTGACGATACATATTGTGGTTCCAGTGTGTTAGTGCAGGGTATTGAAATGGGTTTTGTCCCAGTGCCATTGCACTTTGTGAAAGTACACTCTGAGTTAATCAGTGGAATATTCAGAGTGGGGGTACGCCCTATGTTGCCAGTGAAAGGTGTGACCTTTATAATGGGTAACGATATTGCCGGAGGAAAGGTAGTACCCGTATTGGAAGTATTGGATAAAAGTGACCACTCTCTCTCGAATGAGCTGGCACAGAGTTATCCACATGTGTTCCCCGCTTGTGCTGTCACTCGTGCTCAGGCACTACAAGAGGGTGACGTGATAGATTTGTCGAACACTGTTCTGTTCAAAGAGGTTGATCAAGTAGATGGATTGCGTGATACCTCTGATAAGCTGATCACCTCTGACAAACAGCCCAGGAAAGAATCAAAGAACGTTGAACTTATTGCTGATGCAATACAGTTACCAGTCACTCGTGAGCAGCTGATTGCTAACCAAAAGGTTGACACCAAGCTTGCTAAATGTTTTTCTAGTGTTGTCTCATTGGAAGATGTGAAGAAGAAGAACGTGGCTTACTTCATTGATGGTAATCTCCTCATGCGTAAATGGAAATCCCATGTTGACGCGGATGGAGATTGGAATGCTGTTTACCAAATAGTGATTCCTACAGCCTTTCGACAAAATGTGTTATCCCTTGCTCATGATCACCAGTGGTCTGGTCATTTAGGAATCACAAAAACGTATGATCGAATCCTTCGACATTTCTTTTGGCCGGGTTTAAAACAAGATGTGGCTCAGTTCTGTCGGACATGCGACACCTGTCAGATAACAGGAAAACCAAATCAGGTTATTCCTCCCGCTCCTCTTTGTCCCATACCTGTCATAGGTGAACCATTCGAGCATGTGGTGGTTGATTGTGTCGGACCGTTACCGAAGACAAAATCGGGTAACCAGTTTTTGTTAACGGTTGTTGGCTCTGCAATACTTTGAAGTATATATTGTCTCCAGTGCCCTACCCGTGATTGAATGTACAACCAGAACCAGCGCCTTATGCGTTGGGCGCTGATTGTACAAAATTATAATTTGGAGATCCGCCACAAAAAGGGTTGCTCTTTTAAGGGTGGGAGTGTTACGGATACAGTTATCCTGTGTGTGTGTGTGTATCCTGTGTGTGTGTTTCTCTCCTTCTCCCCTCACAGGTGAAAATCATCACTCCCCAATCAGTCAACAATCAATCATCAATCAGAAGACACACCTCCTCCTATTTCCTACCCTATCACAGTTCCTTCCCCATGGTTTAAAAACTCCATCATTTGTTTGTTCTAGAGCTCAATCTCTAGCTCAATCTCTCTGTAAATGCCATGTCTGTAGGTCTCTGTGTTTCACTCTCTCTTTGTGTATTAACCTCTCTTTTGTTTGAGCACCTCCATAGCACTTTGTCATCACCTGTGAGTATTGTTTTTGGTTATGGTGTTTGTTTGTTTGTGGGAAAAGGGGGAAACCAAGACAAGTCGCCCATGGGCATACACTACCCGTAGGTGAACTTTGTTAAATACACTAGTTAGAACTGGGCGGACCACCCACTGTATTTTTGGTTAGTTAGTTAGCTGTTGTTAAAGTAGGCTAGTCTAGCTTAGGGGTGTTTTGGATGCTTATTGTTTCTTTCCTTGGGTCCAGCTCAGCCCCTTTTCCTGCTCCCCCCATTACCGTGTGTTTATAAATAAACCTAGAGTTTGACGGTAGATTTCTGTTGTCGTGGTTATTTCGTGCACACTTTTACTTTGTCACAATAATAATTTGCATGAGTTATGTTACGGGTCTCATTACCATCCCCCCTAGACCGTCGGGCCAAAAGGGATTCGTAACAGGGATGATCAATGAGATACACCTGCTGGAGCGCGTGCTACGGATGGGTGTTGCCATCGTGACCAGTGAGCTGAGATAAGGCGGAGCTTTGCCTAGCATGGCCTTGTAGATGACCTGGAGCCAGTGGGTCTGGCGACGAATATGTAGCGAGGGCCAGCCGACTAGAGCATACAAGTCGCAGTGGTGGGTAGTATAAGGTGCTTTAGTGACAAAACGGATGGCACTGTGATAAACTGCATCCAGTTTGCTGAGAAGAGTGTTGGATGCAATTTTGTAGATGACATCGCCGAAGTCGAGGATCGGTAGGATAGTCAGTTTTACTAGGGTAAGCTTGGCAGCGTGAGTGAAGGAGGCTTTGTTGCAGAATAGAAAGCCGACTCTTGATTTGATTTTCGATTGGAGATGTTTGATATGGGTCTGGAAGGAGAGTTTGCAGTCTAGCCAGACACCTAGGTACTTTATTTTACTAGCGTTTAAGAGCAGTTGGAGGCCACGAAAGGAGTGTTGTATGGCGTTGAAGCTCGTTTGGAGGTTAGATAGCACAGTGTCCAAGGAAGGGCCAGAAGTATACAGAATGGTGTCGTCTGCGTAGAGGTGGATCAGGGAATCGCCCGCAGCAAGAGCAACATCATTGATATACACAGAGAAAAGAGTCGGCCCGAGAATTGAACCCTGTGGCACCCCCATAGAGACTGCCAGAGGACCGGACAACATGCCCTCCGATTTGACACACTGAACTCTGTCTGCAAAGTAATTGGTGAACTAGGCAAGGCAGTCATCCGAAAAACCGAGGCTACTGAGTCTGCCGATAAGAATATGGTGATTGACAGAGTCGAAAGCCTTGGCAAGGTCGATGAAGACGGCTGCACAGTACGGTCTTTTATCGATGGCGGTTATGATGTCGTTTAGTACCTTGAGTGTGGCTGAGGTGCACCCGTGACCGGCTCGGAAACCAGATTGCATAGCGGAGAAGGTACGGTGGGATTCGTGATGGTCAGTGACCTGTTTGTTGACTTGGCTTTCGAAGACCTTAGATAGGCAGGGCAGAATGGATATAGGTCTGTAACAGTTTGGGTCCAGGGTGTCTCCCCCTTTGAAGAGGGGGATGACTGCGGCAGCTTTCCAATCCTTGGGGATCTCAGACGATATGAAAGAGAGGTTGAACAGGCTGGTAATAGGGGTTGCGACAATGGCGGCGGATAGTTTCAGAAATAGGGGGTCCAGATTGTCAAGCCCAGCTGATTTATACGGGTCCAGGTTTTGCAGCTCTTTCAGAACATCTGCTATCTGGATTTGGGTAAAGGAGAACCTGGAGAGGCTTGGGTGAGGAGCTGCGGGGGGGCCGGAGCTGTTGGCCAAGGTAGGAGTAGCCAGGCGGAAGGCATGGCCAGCCGTTGAGAAATGCTTGTTGAAGTTTTCGATAATCATGGATTTGTCGGTGGTGACCATGTTCCCTAGCCTCAGTGCAGTGGGCAGCTGGGAGGAGGTGCTCTTGTTCTCCATGGACTTCACAGTGTCCCAGAACTTTTTGGAGTTGGAGCTACAGGATGCAAACTTCTGCCTGAAGAAGCTGGCCTTAGCTTTCCTGACTGACTGCGTGTATTGGTTCCTGACTTCCCTGAACAGTTGCATATCGCGGGGACTGTTCGATGCTATTGCAGTCCGCCACAGGATGTTTTTGTGCTGGTCGAGGGCAGTCAGGTCTGGAGTGAACCAAGGGCTGTATCTGTTCTTAGTTCTGCATTTTTTGAACGGAGCATGCTTATCTAATATGGTGAGGAAGTTACTCTTAAAGAATGACCAGGCATCCTCAACTGACGGGATGAGGTCAATGTCCTTCCAGGATACCCGGGCCAGGTCGATTAGAAAGGCCTGCTCACAGAAGTGTTTTAGGGAGCGTTTGACAGTGATGAGGGTGGTCGTTTGACTGCGGCACCGTAGCGGATACAGGCAATGAGGCAGTGGTCGCTGAGATCCTGGTTGAAGACAGCGGAGGTGTATTTGGAGGGCCAGTTGGTCAGGATGACGTCTATGAGGGTGCCCTTGCTTACAGAGTTAGGATTGTACCTGGTGGGTTCCTTGATGATTTGTGTGAGATTGAGGGCATCTAGCTTAGATTGTAGGACTGCCGGGGTGTTAAGCATATCCCAGTTTAGGTCACCTAACAGAACAAACTCAGAAGCTAGATGGGGGGGCAATCAATTCACAAATGCTGTCCAGGGCACAGCTGGGAGCTGAGGGGGGGTCGGTAGCAGGCGGCAACAGTGAGAGACTTATTTCTGGAGAGAGTAATTTTCAGAATTAGTAGTTCGAACTGTTTGGGTATGGACCTGGAAAGTATGACATTACTTTGCAGGCTATCTCTGCAGTAGACTGCGACTCCTCCCCCTTTGGCAGTTCTATCTTGACGGAAGATGTTATAGTTGGGTATGGAAATCTCTGAATTTTTGGTGGCCTTCCTGAGCCAGGATTCAGACACGGCAAGGACATCAGGGTTAGCAGAGTGTGCTAAAGCAGTGAGTAAAACAAACTTAGGGAGGAGGCTTCTAATGTTGACATGCATGAAACCAAGGCTTTTTCGATCACAGAAGTCAACAAATGAGGGTGCCTGGGGACATGCAGGGCCTGGGTTTACCTCCACATCACCCGCGGAACAGAGAAGGAGTAGTATGAGGGTGCGGCTAAGGGCTATCAAAACTGGTCGCCTAGAGCGTTGGGGACAGAGAATAAGAGGAGCAGGTTTCTGGGCATGGTAGAATATATTCAGGGCATAATGCACAGAGGTATGGTGGGGTGCGGGTACGGCGGAGGTAAGCCCAGGCACTGGGTGATGATGAGAGAGGTTTTATCTCTGGACATGCTGGTTGTAATGGGTGAGGTCACCGCATATGTGGGAGGTGGGACAAAGGAGGTATCAGGGGTGTGAGGAATAGGACTAGGGGCTCCATTGTGAACTAAAACAATGATAACTAACCTGAGCAACAGTATACAAGGCATATTGACATTTGAGAGAGACATACAGCGAGCCATACAGTAAACACAGGTGTTGAATTGGGAAAGCTAGCTAAAACAGTGGGTGAGACAACAGCTAATCAGCTAGCATAACAACAGCAGGTGAGATGGCATTGACTAGGCAACTCGGTCGACAGATAAAACAAACAAGCAGAATGGAGTATCGTGATTAATGGACAGCCCAGCGTGCATCAGCTATGTAGCCAAGTGATCAGAGTCCAGGGGGCAGCGGTGGATGGGGCAGGGGGGCTGGGCTGGCGAGTGTTATCCAGGTTAAGAAAACTAACAATGACTAAATAGCTTGTAGCTAGCTAGCTGGTTAGTTTCTGGAGGTTCTTGAGTGTGTTCTAAAAATAAAGGTAATAGCGATTCCGTATCACATTGGGTGAGGCAGGTTTCCGGAAGGTATAAACAAATTTTTTTTTAAATCGGGAAGAGATAGAGTACATATGGGACACTGCGTTTTTGGGACGTGGCGATGCAGACGGTTAGCAGGCCTGTGCTAACAAGCTAACAGATTAGCAGGCCGGGGTAAACAAGGTAGTAGTTAGCGGACCTGTGCTAAACAAGCTAGCAGTTAGCATGCCGAACTAGCAAGCAAGGAGATAGCGAGGGCTAGAGAGTTAGCCTTTGGAGGACGTCGCGATGGGGTGAGTCTGTTTATTCCTCTTCATGCAGTGATATCGATAGACCGGTCGTAGTCAAGGTATTGTAGCCCAGGAGTATGCTAGGAGCTCTGGCCGGGCTAGCTTCAAGCTACGTGGGTGGAAACGCTAGCCAGGAGTAATCAACCAGGGTTGCTGTTTAGCTCGATAGCTAGTTGCGAAGATCCAGCTGAAGAATGTTCCGTTTGTGGTGGGAATCCGGGGGTAAAAAAATTAAATAGGTCCGTTATGCTCTGGTTAGCGTCGCGTTGTTCGAACTGGCGAGAGCTTTCCGAGCTAAAGGTTAGTTGATGACCGGTTAACTGAAGACCGCTAGCATAGCTGGTAGTTAGCTGGCTAGCTTCAGTTGAGGGGGTCCGGTTCCGAAGTAAATATAACTACTTTAGGAAAGTAGCTACATTGGCGGGTTGCAGAAGAGTATTTGGAAGCTTAGGTTTAGCAAAATGTTTTTAAAGATATGCGAAGAAAAAAATATCTAAAAATATCTAAAACTAAAAAGAGACAATATTTAAAGAGAGACGATACGACAGGACAACTTACTGTTAACGCCAAGATGGCGTTTCATAATCACTAGTCACTAGTTAACTACACATGGTTGATGATATTACTAGATATTATCTAGCTTGTCCTGCGTTGCATATAAACTGACTGAGCATACAAGCATCTAAGTATCTGACTGAGCAGTGGTACGCAGAAGCAGGCGCGTAAACATTCATTCAAACAGCACTTTCGTGCATTTTGCCAGCAGCTCTTCGTTGTGCGTCAAGCATTGTGCTGTTTATGACTTCAAGCCTATCAACACCCGAGATGAGACTGGTGTAACCGAAGTGAAATGGCTAGCTAGTTAGCGCGCGCTAATAGCGTTTCAAACGTCACTTGCTCTGAGCCTTGCAGTGGTTGTTTCCCTTGCTCTGCATGGGTAACGCTGCTTCGAGGGTGGCTGTTGTCGTCATGTTCCTGGTTCGAGCCCAGGGAGGAGCGAGGAGAGGGACGGAAGCTATACTGTTACACTGGCAATACTAAAGTGCCTATAAAAACACCTAATAGTCAAAGGTTAATGAAATACAAATGGTATAGAGGGAAATAGTCCTATAATTCCTATAATAACTACAAGCTAAAACTTCTTACCTGGGAATGTTGAAGACTCATGTTAAAAGGAACCACCAGCTTTCATATGTTCTCATGTTCTGAGCAAGGAACTGAAACATTAGCTTTCTTATATAGCACATATTGCACTTTTACTTTCTACTCCAACACTTTGTTTTTGCATTATTTAAACCAAATTGAACATGTTTCATTATTTACTTGAGGCTAAATTGATTTTATTGATGTATTATATTAAATTAAAATAAGTGTTCATTCAGTATTGTTGTAATTGTCATTATTACAAAAAAAAGTAAAAGAAACCGGCCGATTAATCGGTATCGGCTTTTTTGGACCTCCAATAATCGGTATCGGCGTTGAAAAACCATAATCGGTCGACCTCTCTCACACACACACACACACACACACACACACACACACACACACACACACACACACACACACACACACACACAGCATTCCATCTTATTCTCATTCTGCAGGACAGAAAGCATGTCCTCTGCCTCTCATTGCACACAGGAGTTCGGAGAGGAGTGAGTGTGAGTTTGTGTGGCAGCGGGCCACTGCAGACTGAGAAGATCCAATCAGGGGTGTGTGAGGCTTGTGATGGCGGGTGATTGGGGTGGATCAGGTGATCACGTCGCCATGAGAGATGAGGGCGAGAGGCAGAGGTAGAGTAATGAGGTGTGGCAGCAGGTGGAGTAAGCCAATCACACTCCTTTAAGAGGCTCAGCGCCCGACACACTCATATCAATCTGACCATCAATCACACAGAACACACTCGCAGGCATGCACACACGCACACACACACACAAGCAGGCATGTACACACACACACGCACACACACAGACACACACATTTTACATTTGCATTTAAGTTATTTAGCACTCTTATCTAGAGTGACTTACAGTAGTGAGTGCATACATTTCTCGTACTGTTCCCCCGTGGGAATCAAACCCACCACCATGCTCTACCAACTGAGCCACGTGGGACACACACTCCAGGGCGAGATTCTGACTGAAAGCCTCACAAACCGTCTTGGAAATTACCATTCACTTCTTGAATTAATTGCATTGAAATTGAACTGACCAAAATCCATCTAGGGGCATTATCCTCCTACACCCAGTGCTCCCACCCCCACAAAGGGCTGTCCTCTGTGGGCTAGCTCTCTCCAGACCCAGGCTCTCTGTTCCACAGCCAGGGGACCAGGTCGGGTTATGGGCTTGGGCTAAGGTTGAATATTTTCCCAGTAATTTACAAATGTTCCATCCCGAGAATAAATCACTTTTCTCCAGGGTAACCCGGTATTTCCCACCAAATCCGTAAGTGCCATTCAAGAGCAAATAAAGCATATAAATAGGTCTATGTCTGGATTTGTTTAGAGCTTTGATTGAAAATTCAAGCCTGATGCTACCTGAGCCTGATGAGACATACATCAAATACATTTTATGAGCCCTACATGAAATACATTGTATGAGCCCTACATGAAATACATTGTATGAGCCCTATATGATTGTGCTGTTATCCAATACATATGTGATATAGGCTACTGTACATTATTATACACGACAGAAAAACATAAAAGCTCATAGCTATATGCTATCTTAGGTAAATAAATTAAACTAGCTTCAGTAGGCTAATCTTTTAGAGTGTAAACTGGAATACTGTACTGTATTGTATTATACTAAATTATATGGACTGGAATTACGCACATCTTTCAAACCATGATAACGCAAGGAGAGATTCTGGTACAAGTATAGGATAGTAGATGTGATTTTAATTTTGAAATATAATAGGGCCTATTTGTATAATTAATGTTAGCTTACCTCCTCTTTCTCTCTCTATTGTTGCTTCATTCCGTCCTTGCTTTCAACAGTTACATTTGTTTAAGTTTTATTGTTATCAAGCGAAGCTTTGGAAGAAACTTAGCAATATAACTATCTTCTAAATTAGCAAACCAAATGCACAACTGCAGAGTATTTAGCACATTTTAGATAGTTACCTTAATAGTTTTAAAATACCTAGCCGGCAAACATGTAGCTGTGAATTCCATATTGTAACTAGATCACCTGGTGCATGCTGCACGACAGTGATGGACTCACAAGGCTCCAGTCTCTCGTCGTTGACTGTGTTCGAGAGGATCAAAACCGCAATATACTTGTATCATGGGCAAATTGTGACTGACTTATCTACAAATAATCATGTTGTTATTTATGACGCAGGGTGATTTTTAGATTAGTCAGTCGGCAGTCTTTTTGATGCTCTCGAACACAGCCATTGTGTGCTTGTAAACAAACACCATGTGATTGGGGACTACCGGTAAGCTTCATAATGACAGGTGAAATTAAAAATGTGATCTTCCTTATCTCCTAACGAATTGCACAAGTTGACTGCATGTATTTACTTAAAAAGTAGTTACAAATATTCAAATGTATTAAAAATATTCAGTTGAAGTCAGAAGTTTACATACTTAGCCAAACACATTTCAACTCCCTGTCTAAGGTCAGTTAGGATCACCACTTCACTTTAAGAATGTGAAATGTCAGAATAATAGAAGAGAGAATCATTTATTTCAGCTTTTTTTTCACATTCCCAGTGGGTCAGATGTTTACATACACATACATTTAGTATTTGGTAGCATTGCCTTTAAATTGTTTAACTTGGGTCAAACGTTTCAGGTAGCCTTCCACAAGCTTCCCACAATAAGTTGGGTGAATTTTGGTCCATTCCTCCTGACGGAGCTGGTGTAACTGAGTCAGGATTGTAGGCCTCCTTGCTCGCACACGCTTTTCCAGTTCTCCCCACACATTTTCTATAGGATTGAGGTCAGGGCTTTGTGATGGCCACTCCAATACCTTGACTTTGTTGTCCTTAAGCCATTTCGCCACAACTTTGGAAGTATGCTTGGGGTCATTGTCCATTTGGAAGACCCGTTTGTGACCAAGCTTTAACTTCCTGACTGATGTCTTGAGATGTTGCTTCAATATATCCACATAATTTTCCATCCTCATGAAGCCATCTATTTTGTGAAGTGCACCAGTCCCTCCTGCAGCAAAGAACCCCCACGAAATGTGCTTCACGGTTGGGATGGTGTTCTTCGGCTTGCAAGCCTCCCCGTTTTCCTCCAAACATAACGATGGTCATTATTGCCAAACAGTCCTATTTTTGTTTCATCAGACCAGAGGACATTTCTCCAAAAAGTACAATCTTTGTCCCCATGTGCAGCTGCAAACTGTAGTCTGCCTTTTTATGGTGGTTTTGGAGCAGTGGCTTCTTCCTTGTTGAGAGGCTTTTCAGGTTATGTCAATATAGGACTCGTTTTACTGTGGATTTAGATACTTTTGTACCTGTTTCCTCCAGCATCTTCACAAGGTCCTTTCGCACCAAATTACATTCATCTCTAGGAGACAGAACCCGTCTCCTTCCTGAGCGATATGATGGCTGCGTGGTCCCATGATGTTTATACTTGCGTACTATTGTTTGTACAGATGAACGTGGTAACTTCAGGTGTTTGGAAATTGCTCCAAGGATGATCCAGACTTGTGGAGGTCTACAATATATTTTCTGAGGTTGGCTGATTTCTTTTAATTTTCCCATGATGTCAGGCAAAGAGGCACTGAGTTTGAAGGTAGGCCTTGAAATACATTCACAGGTACACCTCCAATTGACTCAAATTATGTCAATTAGCCTATCAGAAGCTTCTAAATCCATAACATCATTTTCTGGAATTGTCCAAGCTGTTTAAAGGCACAGTCAACATAGTGTTTGTAAACTTCTGACCCACTGGAATTGTGATACAGTGAATTATAAGTGAAATAATCTGTCTGTAAACAATTGTTGGAAAAATCACTTATGTCATGCACAAAGTAGATGTCCTAACCGACTTGCTAAAACTATAGTTTGTTAACAAGAAATTTGTGGAGTGGTTGAAAAACAAGTTTTAATGACTCCAACTTAAGTGTATGTAAACTTCCGACTTCAACTATATACCCCAGTATACGGTATACACGGTATACCACCCAAACCTAGGGCCAATGATATTAATAGCCCTGACTTCATTAATGTTTCAGGCTCAATGATAGGAGCTAGTGTGAGAGGAGACGGATGCACCACCGGGTACATTAGTAACAGACAGGAAGGGTTGGAGGGGAGCTCTAAAGGACTATCTAAACACAATATCCACATTATCACTTCATATAGACTAAAGTACACAACAGTTGCATGTAGCGAGGCAAGAGCAGAGTATGTGTATGTGTGTGTGTGTGGGGGGGGGCAACTAGACAGAGGGGGCAAGTTGAGAGGGGGAAACGAGAGAGAGGGGGAAACTAGAGAGGGGGAAACTAGAGAGGGGGAAACTAGAGAGACGGGGGAAACTGGAGAGCGAGAGGGAGACAAAGAGAATGAGAAAGGAGGGAGAAAAAATTAGAAGAAAGAGCGTCAGGGTAAAGGAGAGAAAGAGGGAGAAAGAGAGAGAGGTAAGTGGGAGGTACAGGGAAAATATCCAATACAATCACTCTCTCAGAATGAGGACAGAGAGCACGGGAAATGGAAAATGAAATTGTGTACACTCCTGTCAAGCATCAAACTTCCAGGAGGACATTGACATTGCTCAGCGCTGGGACATACAAAGTTGGGATTCAATTTATTTTCTTCAAATTGACCCGGAGGGATGGTAAACCCACATCAGAATTTGTTTGTCAGTTATTTTGTGTGATTGTTTAGGTGTGAAGGGAGAGTAGGGAAGTTGTCTACATTGCTCAGTTCACTGAGCCGGAAATTTGACTCATTCTCTGCTCTCCTGTATAGTATCAATAGGAAGGGGAGGATGAGGAAGAAGAGGGCAAGAAGAGGATGAATGGGAGAAGAAGGAAAAGGGCAGAGGGCCGTCAGAGTGTGTGTCTCTCAGTCCAGATTGCAATGCCAGTCTGCAGCCCACAGTTATCTGTTCTCATTTATCAGAAAGAGGGAGAGTGAGACGAAAGAAGAGAGAGAAATAAAGAGACAGAAAAAGAGAGGGGGAGACGAGAGATAGAGACAAAGAGAAGTCAAAATAATTTCCTCATTATCTGCAGCGTTGACAATCCCCCTTCACTATCCCTGTCCAGAATAACTAAAGACAATCACCCACCTCTTCCTTCATACTTCACTCAACTCTGCTTATGCCCCAGAACAAACCAATAAAATATTGATTGCATGTAACAATTCCTCTTTCTCTCTCTGCAAGCTAAATAAGTTTGATGGACAGAATCTCAGTGTCTTCCTTAATGCACCCGCGGTCCTGTCTTTTTACACACATCCTTCTTTAAAAAAAGTGACAGCTCACCCAAAATAATTATCCTACTTATTTTGACCCCTGTTCTGAGATTTTTTGCATTTTCATCTGTACATCCCAAAACAAACCTAATTTGAACAGATAAATCCGTTACTGTCTCAGAACTAAGCTCTGTTTAAAAATCTGCCCAGCAACAAGTTCTTAGCTACAGTATACAGCCAAGGCGCAAGACTCCACTGTCTTTGGGAAGTGCGACAGCTTGGTGGATATACACTCCACAAGGCGGACTTCCTCCTTGGGGGGAACGCAATGAAAAGAGCCCCCGAAAAACGACTCCACCCACGTGGACACACACCCGTTGATTAACGGAGTGGAGCTTGTAGCGGCCTTTAAGTGTCTGTGACAGTTTGCCACGAGTGTTGCAGATACAAAAATGCCATGACTAGAGCTGATCAGTAGCGGTGTGTGGGTAAAATCACTGGGGAAGCCAAGCCAGAAAAAAAGCCATATTGCAACCTATGTGTTGTGATAATTGTGGTGTTTGCTCTATAACCTGTTAGTTCATGTGCTTCGACACCGTGATATATAGGCCTAAAGGCTGAGACACTAAGAAGACACAGTGGCAGAATACATTTAACCACACATTTATTTCATTACAAAACTGGAGAGCAACATCTGTCCGGCGGAGTCCACAAAGCATATTGCATGTAACAAACAGTTACAGTGCCTTGCGAAAGTATTCAGCCCCCTTGAACTTTGCGACCTTTTGCCACATTTCAGGCTTCAAACATAAAGATATAAAACTGTATTTTTTTGTGAAGAATTAACAACAAGTGGGACACAATCATGAAGTGGAACGACATTTATTGGATATTTCAAACTTTTTTAACAAATCAAAAACTGCAAAATTGGGCGTGCAAAATTATTCAGCCCCCTTAAGTTAATACTTTGTAGCGCCACCTTTTGCTGCGATTACAGCTGTAATTCGCTTGGGGTATGTCTCTATCAGTTTTGCACATCGAGAGACTGAAATTTTTTCCCATTCCTCCTTGCAAAACAGCTCGAGCTCAGTGAGGTTGGATGGAGAGCATTTGTGAACAGCAGTTTTCAGTTCTTTCCACAGATTCTCGATTGGATTCAGGTCTGGACTTTGACTTGGCCATTCTAACACCTGGATATGTTTATTTTTGAACCATTCCATTGTAGATTTTGCTTTATGTTTTGGATCATTGTCTTGTTGGAAGACAAATCTCCGTCCCAGTCTCAGGTCTTTTGCAGACTCCATCAGGTTTTCTTCCAGAATGGTCCTGTATTTGGCTCCATCCATCTTCCCATCAATTTTAACCATCTTCCCTGTCCCTGCTGAAGAAAAGCAGGCCCAAACCATGATGCTGCCACCACCATGTTTGACATTGGGGATGGTGTGTTCAGGGTGATGAGCTGTGTTGCTTTTACGCCAAACATAACGTTTTGCATTGTTGCCAAAAAGTTCAATTTTGGTTTCATCTGACCAGAGCACCTTCTTCCACATGTTTGGTGTGTCTCCCAGGTGGCTTGTGGCAAACTTTAAATGACCAGGTCTTGGTAGATTTGCAGTGGTCTGATACTCCTTCCATTTCAATATTATCGCTTGCACAGTGCTCCTTGGGATGTTTAAAGCTTGGGAAATCTTTTTATATCCAAATCCGGCTTTAAACTTCTTCACAACAGTATCTCGGACCTGCCTGGTGTGTTCCTTGTTCTTCATGATGCTCTCTGCGCTTTTAACGGACCTCTGAGACTATCACAGTGCAGGTGCATTTATACGGAGACTTGATTACACACAGGTGGATTGTATTTATCATCATTAGTCATTTAGGTCAACATTGGATCATTCAGAGATCCTCACTGAACTTCTGGAGAGAGTTTGCTGCACTGAAAGTAAAGGGGCTGAATCATTTTGCACGCCCAATTTTTCAGTTTGTGATTTGTTAAAAAAGTTTGAAATATCCAATAAATGTCGTTCCACTTCATGATTGTGTCCCACTTGTTGTTGATTCTTCACAAAAAATACAGTTTTATATCTTTATGTTTGAAGCCTGAAATGTGGCAAAAGGTCGCAAAGTTCAAGGGGGCCGAATACTTTCGCAAGGCACTGTACATGACCTACAGCATTGTCAAGCAAGTTAATGTTTCCCACATTTATGGACGAGTTACCGCAATTCGCAAAGTAAACAGGAGCTGCCTATACTATTCCAGCACCATTTTAACCTCAACATTCAACATCATCAAATCACCTAGTCTAATACAGTGACAATTAAAAGATTCCAAAAACAATTTAGTCCAATCAATATAAGCTAAATATCATATGGGTGTCTATGGTACTGATTTCTGTGTGTGTGTGTGTGTGTGTGCGTGTGTGTGAGTAAGTAGAGTTTTTTTCTACTGTTGAAAAGCCAATGCCATCCTCCTCTTCCATGTTACCTAAACGGTCTATGACTCTGTCATACAGTACACACTTAGGTTTTGTTATCCTAGGCTACCTAGCTAAAATGCTTGAATGCTAGCTTTAATTTAATAGGCAACAATTAGCCAGCTAGTTAACATTAGCCTACTACATCTAGCTACATATGGAACTCCCATCCTCTCAGACCTATGTATGAATTTATGGTTGGATCAGAATCACCATTATACTCATTGGCCAAAATGGAGAATTAAGAAAAACAAAAGTCCAAATCCCTATCTCCATCCATGGCTAATGTAGTAAAGGGACAATTTTAGCTAGCAAGCCACTGGAGGACAACACAACGAGATGCAACAATTCAAGATTTATTTCTGTCAATGATGTTTGGCTTGATGTGATTTGATTAGTGTGAAGCCAAATCCAAACTGTCTTCCTTTGGCACTTTTTTTTGGTGCGCCAGGACGACTCATAGTTGAGCTCCCTCAGTTAAGTTTGATTTGCTATCATTGTATAATTTTTTTATCAAGGGAGGCCAAATGCTCGCTGGCTTCCCTTGCATTCAATGCTATGGGCGGCAACAATATCATAGTGTTTTTGACCAGACAGCATCAGATAGATGGGCTTCACATCTATCACACCTCTCTCTAATGTCAATATTGCTTGTCTACTGCTGTTTCTGTTTGTTCTTATCATTTTATTTCACTGTAGAGCCCCCAGTCCCATTCAACATGTCTTAGATAGCTCCTTTGTCCCACCCCCCACAAATGCGGAGACCTCACCTGGCTTAATTGGTGCCTCCAGGAATGCAACCTCTCTCATCATCACTCAACACCTAGGTTTACCTCCAATGTACTCACATCCCACCATACCCTTGTCTGTACATAATGGCCTGAATTTATTCTACCACGCCCAGAAATATGCCCCTTTTGTTCCCAACGCACTACATGACCAATTCTTCTAGCCTTTAGCCGTACCCATATCCTAGTCCTCCTCTGTTCCTCTGGTGATGTAGAGGTTAACACAGGCCCTGTAGCCCCCAGTACTACACCTATTCCCCAGGCGCTCTCATTTGTTGACTTCTGTAACTGTAAAAGCCTTTGTTTCATGCATGTTAACATCAGAAGCCTCCCCCCTACGTTTGCTTTATTCACTGCTTTAGCACACTCTGCCAACCCTGACGTCCTAGCCGTGTCTGAATCCGGCTTAGGAACGTCACCAAAAATTCTGAAATTTCAATCCCAGACTACAACATTTTCCATCAAGATAGAACTGCCAAAGGGGCAATCTACTGCAGAGAGGTGCAATCTACTGCAGAGATAGCCTACAGAGTTCTGTCATACTATCCAGGTCTGTGCCCAAACAGTTCAAACTTATACTTTTAAAAATCCACCTCTCCAGAAATAAGTTATTATAACTTGTAGACTACCCTTAGACCACCCAGACCACCCTTAGCCCCCAGCTGTGCCCTGGACACCATAGGGGCGGCAGGGTAGCCTAGTGGTTAGAGCGTTGGACTAGTAACTTAAAGGTTGCAAGTTCGAATCCCCGAGCTGACAAGGTACAAATCTGTCGTTCTGCCCCTGAACAGGCAGTTAACCCTAGGCCGTCATTGAAAATAAGAATTTGTTCTTAACTGACTTGCATTATAAAATTAAAATAAATATGTGAATTGATTGCCCCCCCATCTATCTTCAGAGTTCGTACTGTTAGGTGACCTAAACTGGGATATGCATAACACCCTGGCCGTCCTACAATCTAAACTAGATGCCCTCAATCTCACACAAATTATGAAGGAACCTACCAGGTACAACCCTGAATCCGTAAACACGGGCACCCTCATGGATATCATCCTGACCAACTTTCCCTCTAAATAAACCTCTGCTGTCTTCAACCAGGATCTCAGCGATCACTGCCTCATTGCCTGCGTCTGTAATGGGTCCGTATTCAAACGACCACCCCTCATCACTGTCAAACGCTCCCTAAAACATTTCAGCGAGCAGGCCATTCTAATCGACCTGGCCTCATCCCGTCAGTAGAGGATGTCTGGTTGTTCATTAAAAGTGCAATCCTCACCATCTTAAATAAGCATGCCCCCTTGGTTCACTCCAGACTTGACTGCCCTTGACCAGCACAAAAACATCCGGTGGCGTACTGCATTAGCATCGAATAGCCCCCGCGATATGCAAACTTTCAGGGAAGTCAGGAACCAATACAGACAGTCAGTTAGGAAAGCAAAGGCTAGCATTTTCAAACAGAAATCTGCATCCTGTAGCACTAATTCCAAAATGTTCTGGGACACTGTAAAGTCCATGGAGAATAAGAGCACCTCATCCCAGCTCCCCACTGCACTGAGGCTAGGAAACACTGTCACCACTGACAAATCTACGATAATTGAGAATTTCAATAAGCATTTTTCTACGACTGGCCTTGCTTTCCACCTGGATACCCCTATCCCGGCCAACAGGTCTGCACCCCCCACAGCAACTCGGCTTCCTATTTCACAACAAAGCCTCCTTCACTCATGCTGCCAAACATACCCTCGTAAAACTGACTATCCTACCGAACTTTGACTTCTGCGACGTAATTTACAAAATAGCCTCCAACACTCCACTCAGCAAATTGGATGTAGTCTATCACAGTGCCATCCGTTTAGTCATTAAGCCCCTTATACTACCCACCACTGCGACCTGTATGCTCTCGTTGGCTGGCCCTCGCTACATATTTGTTACCAAACCCACTGGCTCCAGGTCATCTATAAGTCTTTGCTAGGTAAAGCCCCACCTTATCTCAGCTCACAGGTCATCACAGCAACACCCACCCGTAGCACGTGCTCCAGCAGGTATATTTCACTGGTCATCCCCAAAGCCAACACCTACTTTTGCCGCCCTTCCTTCCACTTCTCTGCTGCCAATTACTGGAACGAATTGCAAAAATCACTGAAGCTGGAGACTTCACCCTCACTAACTTTAAGCATCAGCTGTCAGAGCAGCTTACCGATCACTGCACCTGTACATAGCCCATCTGTAAATGTTGCTCTTTTGCACCCCAGTATCTCTACCTGTACATCATCATCTGCACATCTATCACTCCAGTGTTAATTGCTAAACTGTAATTATTATGCCACTATGGCCTATTTATTGCCTTACCTCCCTAATCTTACTACATTTGCACACACTGTATATAGATTTTCTATTGTGTTATTGACTGTACGTTTGTTTATCCCATGTGTAACTCTGTGTTGTTTTTTCGCACTGCTTTGCTTTATCTTGGCCAGGTCGCAGTTGTAAATGAGAACTTGTTCTCAACTGGCCTACCTGGTTAAATAAAGCTGAAATAAAACAAATAAAAAAATAGATGCCACTGGAGCTGACATGATTCCTTGTCAGAGAGAGCCTCCATGCCTGTCCTACACAATAGATTTCTATTAGAAAGTTTCACATTCTATACTGTATGCATTTTTACAGGTGTTGGACTTTACTATTAGTCTACGCATTTAAAGGTACCGACCCCCACTGATAGTCTACCTATTGTCTACACACAGTTATGTATATTGGAAACCAATAGAATATTTATAAGATTTATGTACAGTATATAGGGTGTTATGGCCCTTTCCCCCTTGGGAAACTCCCACCTGACACCCCACCTGACCCTGTGTCTCCCCAAGTCCCCAACCCTTCCTCCTTCTCTCTCTCCCCGCAGAGCGATTCTCCCCTCATCTCATTCATGTTTGAGTGACCCAGCAGAAACGGAGCCCATGGATTACGCAGATCCTCTAAACGCCACATCCCCAATAGGCTCTGGTGATCATCTCTGAGCAGCTTCAGCTTCTCCAACTGCAATTCAACAGCCCTGTTTCGAGTGAATCATCATTTCTCCCATTGTAGTATGCAGAGGGAAATACAATTGTATTATTGCAGTGTATGTGGCTCTGCCTCGCTTGGTAGTAATAAAGTAATGATGCATGATAATGACCATGAAGAATCACTGATAAAGACTCAATCACACAGAGCAGGAGAAGCAAATGGAAGTTCTAGTGTACAAATGGAGTTCTAGTATTCAAATGGAGTTCTAATGTACAAATGGAAGTTCTAGTGTACAAATGGAAGTTCTAGTGTACAAATGGAGTTCTAGTGTACAAATGGAGTTCTAGTGTATAAATGGAGTTCTAGTGTACAAATGGAAGTTCTAGTGTACAAATGGAGTTCTAGTGTACAAATGGAGTTCTAGTGTACAAATGGAAGTTCTAGTTCTAGTGTACAAATGGAAGTTCTAGTGTACAAATGGAGTTCTAGTGTACAAATGGAGTTCTAGTGTACAAATGGAAGTTCTAGTGTACAGGCGGTTTGGAAAATAATCCTGCAGCAACAGGAAATGTGAAATATTATGTGGATTATAATTAGGCAAATAAAGTCTGACATTATAAACTTTAGAATCCTTTTTAAACCTCGAACACAGGAACATTCTCAGCAACAGAAGAGTGATCAAATTAAGATCTGACATCTGTAGAGAAAAGGTAACATTAGAACAAGAAGTGTGTGTAGAAGCATTTCGCTACACCCACAATAACATCTGCTAAACACGTGTATGTGACCAATAACATTTGATTTGAAGAGAGAAAGCCAGACAGCAAAGAAAGATAAAGACAAAAAGAAGACAATCCTCTCATCCTCAACTGGAGAGAACGTGATGTTGAGTTATTACAAATGTGGTCAAGGGTTTGCAGTAATATGCAATTAACCTGATTGCCTTTGGCTGTAATTAATATGTCAGAGACCACAGACAGACAGACAGACACCCTATCTGCTGCAGACACAAGCTGCAGGAAACGAGCAGCAGCCAAAGTCAATTACCATCCACAGTCCTGCAGGAGGTTTTCAAACTGAGCACAAAACAAGACAATAACCATACACAGAATGAACCGACAACATGAAATGCATATTGGAAAAATGTTATTCTACATTTTAAAATCTCCAAATGAATCCCTTTTGTTTTTATTGCCAGAAACAATGAGGAATATCTGTTTTATATGATTAATATTGACATACACAATATGGTCTATGTCACAGCAGATTCTAAGAGATCCCAAACTAGCATAACAAATCATATGTTATTCATCGTTTAACATGCATTTATCAGGACTTATTGACGTGGCTGTAGTGTTGATTAATCACTGATGCCTTTAGCCGATATTAGTTAAGGATGATCCCCAAATCGAAGGCTGCCGCCCTCAGACAGTCATGGTGTGTGTGTGTGTGTGTGTGTGTGTGTGTGGTCAGTAGATGGCTGATTGATAATCAATACCTCCCCTCTTAACCTCTGACCCCTCGTCTGTGACTCCTCTACATAAGCAGTGACCTGGGAAAAGCAATCCCTCCCCATTGACTTTGCATTTCTCCTCTCCCATACACAACAGTGTCACACAGCTCCAACCTTTAATCTCCTAGAGGTCCTCACTGAGCTCCTATCCCATCAGTGCAGACATCTGTCCATCTTCTACAGTCAAAGCTCTCACTGCAGTACAGAACACCACGGCACGGTGCAACTAAGACTCGCTCCTTCACACACATACACACGCTACTGTATCACTGTTCCCAACCATTATTACCCTACACCCTTGACTGAGCCCATGTTCTCTTCACAGTCACACACACCTCAGTGTGACACAGCACTGTGAGTGTGCAGCAGGGTACAGCCTAGCTCAGTGCTGACTGGCTCAGTCTCTTATCACACAACCCAGTGGAGAGATGAGCTGCCTGGCAGCCTGCCAGTGAGAGAGTCACAAACATTCAGCATCTTACTGTCACAGACTGCTGGCTCTGCCTGGTCTTACAAAACACACTCACAGCAACCCCAGTCACACACATTCACTGTTAGAGTCTCACCTCTGAGCACGGAAAACAGACACCCACTGCACATGCACACGCACACACACACGCGCAACTCAGAAAACACCATACAGACAAAGTACACACACCTCTGAAAACACCACACACCCTCCCCATTCACACTCTCTTTCACAGACTGCCGCCTCATCCTCACCTCTGCAGGCAGGGAACAGCAAAAAACAGGAACCTGGGCACAGCAGGACCATGCAGCTAAACAATAACTGACTGTGCCAAAGGGTCATGAAATGTACTGTAGCAAAGTCTGACTCCATTCAAACGCATTGAGAACAACTTGTACCACACCTGTACCACCTATACTGGACATGTACTGTACCATTCATGTAAGGCATTTTACTGTGTGCTGATTATGTTAATCAGTTACAGTTAAACAGCACCCTCTGTGGTGTTTAAAAATTTTTTAAAAAAAAAAAAGCTTCCGCTTTTCAGGGGATATTGAAGGAGTGCCTGTGAAGCAACTTCAGCTTTTTGACTATAACACTCCATCTCAACTCCTCCTCCACATTTACTGGATTGGTTGAACAGCGCAGAAGAGAACCTCCCCATACAGTTGTTTTTCTCTCGTCAGGACCAGAAATAAAGCTCAGGTGCTTCTTGTACGCAATAACACTGAAATGAGTTGAAATGGATGTGAGAACAAAGGGATGGGACAGAGACAGTCCTTCTGAAGGTCTTAACCTCTGCCCTTTCTTTTGTGAACGTTAACCCCTGACCCCACTCACCGATCTCACAGCTCTCTCCGGAGTAGCCCTGGGGGCAGTAGCAGCTGTAACCGTCGCCCTCCTGCAGACAGCTGCCTCCATGCAGACAGGGGCTGGTCTGACATGGGTTGTCCTCAGCTACAGAATGGAGACATGGCAGGCGGGTTAACCAAGGGACTCACATACTCACACACACACACACACAGACACACACAGGCATGCACACACACACACACACACATACAGTTGAAGTCGGAAGTTTACATTAACTTAGGTTGGAATCATTAATACTCATTTTTCAACCACTCCACAAATTTCTTGTGAACAAACTATAGTTTTGGCAAGTCGGTTAGGACATCTACTGTGTGCATGACACACGTCATTTTTCCAACAATTGTTTACAGACAGATTATTTCACTTATAATTCACTGTATCATAATTCCAGTGGGTCAGAAGTTTACATAGTTGGCCTTTAAACAGCTTGGACAATTCCAGAAAATGATGTCATGGCTTTAGAAGTTTCTGATAGGCTAATTGACATAATTTGAGTCAATTGGAGGAGTACCTGTGGATGTATATCAAGGCCTACCTTCAAACTCAGTGCCTCTTTGCTTGACATCATGGGAAAATCAAAAGGAATCAACCAAGACCTCAGAAGATACATTGTAGACCTCCACAAGTCTGGTTCATCCTTGGGAGCAATTTCCAAACGCCTGAAGGTACCATGTGAATTTGTACAAACAATAGTACGCAAGTATAAACACCATGGGACCACGCAGCTGTCATACCACTCAGGAAGGAGACGTGTTCTGTCTCCTAGAGATGAACGTGCTTTGGTGCGAAAAGTACAAATCAATCCCAGAACTGCAAAGGACCTTAAAGTAAAGCGGTTTGCAACTGCACATGGAGACAAAGATCATATTTTTTGGAGAAATGTCCTCTGGTCTGATGAAACAAAAATAGAACTGTTTGGCCATAACGACCATCGTTATGTTTGGAGGAAGGCTTGCAAGCTGAAGAACACCATCCCAACCATGAAGCAGCACAGGGGTGGCAGCATCATGTTGTGTGGGGGTGCTTTGCTGCAGGAGGGACTGGTGCACTTCACAAAATAGATGGCATCATGTGGAGGGACAATTATGTGGATATATTGAAGCAACATCCAAGACATCAGTCAGGAAGCTTGGTGGCAAATGGGTCTTCCAAATGACAATGACCCCAAACATACTTCCAAAGTTGTGGCAAAATGGCTTACGGAAAACAAAGTCAACGTATTGGAGTGGCCATCACAAAGCCCTGACCTCAATCCTATAGAAAATGTGTGCAGAACTGAAAAAGCGTGTGCGAGCAAGGAGGCCTACAAACCTGACTCAGTTACCCTGACTCTGTCAGGAGGAATGGGCCAAAATTCACCCAGCTTATTGTGTGAAGCTTATGGAAGGCTACCCAAAACGTTTTACCCAAGTTAAACAATTTGAAGGCAATGCTACCAAATTCTAATTGAGTGTATGTCAACTTCTGACCCACTGGGAATGTGATGAAAGAAATAAAAGCTGAAATAAATAATTCTCTCAACTATTATTCTGACATTTCACATTCTTAAAATAAAGTGGTGATCCTAACTAAAACAGGGACTTTTTACTATAATTAAATGTCAGGAGTTGTGAAAAACTGAGTTTAAATGTATTTGGCTAAGGTTTATGTAAACTTCCGACTTCAACTGTATATATACTTGTGAGGACTTTTTGAGGCCCAACAAATGATTCCCATTCAAAATCCTATTTTCCCTAACCCGTAACCCGTAACCCTAAATCTAAACCTAACCCTAAAACTAACCCTAACCTTAACCCCTAAACCTAATCCCAACTCCTAACCCTGACCCTAAACATAACCCCTGAGCCTAAAATGTGACCCGATTCAGGAAACTAGGCCTATCTCGCAAGTCACGACTTCACAGGAGAGCCGTTTGAACATAAAAAAAAGTTTGAATCAAAATGTGTTTTTTTGGCAGAAATGCCTTCTTGAACTTGTGAACTTTCATATGCCTTAATAACGACCTTGCATGCCATCTGTAAATACAAATAAAATTGTTACATTTTGAGCCTTGTTGGTTAAGCCACAGAAAAGGGTAACAACCTTCCCACTAGCCATGAATGGCTGAGATAATGCGTGGGCTGGACATGCCGAGAGAGGAGTTTGGGTTGGCCAGCCATATAGACGGCTTCTGTCTATTTGAGCTCGTCAGCCTGTGTTGGTAATCCTGGTGAACACGGCTTTAAAAACAATATATTGTGTAGTGGAGCTACATAAGTGTTGCTCTCCACTTTCTGGAGGATCAAGTTTTTAAATCAGTGGTGTGAGAGCCGATTTGGACATATTTGTATAAAGGACTGAACATACGGAGCTCCATGTATATTTGTGAAAATATATTAAATATTAATGTACATGATGAAATATTAGGTACGTACCTTTATGATTTATATTTACCTGATTGAGATATATTCATTTGTTAGTGTAACTCAGTCCCCCCCCCCCCCGCCCCTCTTGCCTATTCATTGTATTGTGATAAGTGTGTTAAGATAAGGAAGTTGGGCCTTCGGGGGAGGGAGTCCTTGCTAGATGCAGGAGCAGTATAGTTTTTTGACCATACAGACATACATACAGGTCATAATATGTATTTTCCATATCAAGTATTCTATGCTTTAAGTTGATTGGAGAATCACTTATTTGTTAGATATAAGAAGAATAAACATTTTTGTTGCACCATATCCCTGGCTGTCATGGAATGTTTGGCCGTTTGGAAACCTTGAGTGTGGACTGTATGCGTACCAAACAACCCCGCTTCAGGCTTGGGCAGTGGCTATGGTAAAGAGGAAAGGAAGCCACTACAAGTGGAATTAGAGTATGATAGCTAAAGAGATGGAGAAAACACCTGTCTCTGGATTACATCTTCAAACTAAGGGCAACTGTGGTATGGAATTCCTGACAGGGAGACACATCCATCATGCATGATGATGAATACAGGTAAGATAGTCTAGCATTAGCTAGCTACATTTTCAGATATTACACATTTCTAATTTTGACAGAAAGTGGTCTCATGACAGACAGACAGACAGACAGACAGACACACACACACACACACACACACACACACACACATATGTTAACCAGCACATAACCAATGGGTCCGGTTTGGATTTGTTCACCAAATACACTGCCACACTCACCATCCCAAGCAGGGCTAAACAAGCCACTGTCAGAGGTGTGTTTCTCTTCAATTATGTTGGTATAAGAAGGAAGTACAATACCTAATCCTTCCCCAACTAAAAGAAAACCATTCCATGCCTCTGTGGCTTTCTCTGATATAACCTTTAGCTATTGAAAAGCTTTACATTGAGAAACAATAGTGAAGATAGATAGAAAATCTATCTGACAGGTCCTCATAGAGTACTTCACTCTCTCAGTCACACCCTCCTCTCTGTTCAAGAGAGCAAGAGCGACAGGAGACCACGAGAGAGAAAGACAGAGAGAACGAGAGAGAAAGAGAGAGAGAGTCAGAGAGAGAGATAAAGAGAGTCAGAGAGAGAAAGACAGACAGACAGACAGAAGAAAACCCGGCAGTGTGTCTGACTTTCTACAAGGTGACAGATTGGCTGCTGCTCTGTCTGTCTGCCCACTGTTTATCATGACGGATGCTCGACAGGGGGGAGGACAATGTGTGGCGCCTGCCCCGCCTGCCTGCCCGCCCACATCCCTCTGATGAGCCGGGTCCTCATAAATTACCTGATCATTATCCAGTCAGGCACACTCGTGGCCGCCTCTTTTTATGGTACATTACTGAGTCGTTGCAAGGTAATAAACACGTTTTATTTCGCAAGGCTATAACTCCAAGCGCTGTTCTTCAAGGGAAATGTTTTGGAGATAAATGGTGAGATAGAGGAGATTAAGTCGTAATTATAAGGACGGTGCTGGTGTTTGACAAGGACGGTTGCACAGCTGTAGGTGTTAAAGCTTGTTTCGTGGCTGTGTGGAGAGCTTGCTAGATTAAGTGTGGTTTTATTAGCCAATCCAGATAGGTTTCCAGGCGAAGACACAATCTGACAGGGCATCTAATGCACTGCATCTGTTCTCCAGCACTATAATACCCAGGCTAACTCATTTCTTCTCCAGCGGTATAATACCCAGGCTAACTCATCTGTTCTCCGGCATTATAATACCCAGGCTAACTCTTCTGTTCTCCGGCATTATAATACCCAGGCTATCACATCTGTTCTCCAGCGTTATAATACCCAGGCTAAGTCATTGTTTTCCAGTGTTATAATACCCAGGCTAACTCATCTGTTCTCCAGCGTTATAATACCCAGGCTAACTCATCTGTTCTCCAGCATTATAATACCCAGGCTAACTCATCTGTTCTCCAGCATTATAATACCCAGGCTAACTCTTCTGTTCTCCAGCATTATAATACCCAGGCTAACTCATCTGTTCTCCAGCGTTATAATACCCAGGCTAAGTCATCTGTTCTCCAGCGTTATAATACCCAGGCTAAGTCACCTGTTCTCCAGCGTTATAATACCCAGGCTAAGTCATCTGTTCTCCAGCATTATAATACCCAGGCTAACTCACCTGTTCTCCAGCATTATAATACCCAGGCTAACTCATCTGTTCTCCAGAATTATAATACCCAGGCTAACTAATATGTTCTCCAGCGTTATAATACCCAGGCTAACTCATCTGTTCTCCAGCATTATAATGCCCAGGCTAACTCATCTGTTCTCCAGCATTATAATACCCAGGCTAACTCACCTGTTCTCCAGCATTATAATGCCCAGGCTAACTCATCTGTTCTCCAGCATTATAATACCCAGGCTAACTCACCTGTTCTCCAGCATTATAATACCCAGGCTAACTCATCTGTTTTCCAGCATTATAATACCCAGGCTAACTCATCTGTTCTCCAGAATTATAATCCCCAGGCTAACTAATCTGTTCTCCAGCATTATAATACCCAGGCTAACTCATCTGTTCTTCAGCGTTATAATACCCAGGCTAAGTCATCTGTTCTCCAGCGTTATAATACCCAGGCTAACTCATCTGTTCTCCAGCATTATAATACCCAGGCTAACTCATCTGTTCTCCAGCGTTATAATACCCAGGCTAAGTCATCTGTTCTCCAGCGTTATAATACCCAGGCTAAGTCATCTGTTCTCCAGCGTTATAATACCCAGGCTAACTCATCTGTTCTCCAGCGTTATAATACCCAGGCTAAATCATCTGTTCTCCAGCGTTATAATACCCAGGCTAAGTCATCTGTTCTCCAGCATTATAATACCCAGGCTAACTCATCTGTTCTCCAGCGTTATAATACCCAGGCTAAGTCATCTGTTCTCCAGCATTATAATACCCACGCTAACTCATCTGTTCTTCAGCGTTATAATACCCAGGCTAAGTCATCTGTTCTCCAGCGTTATAATACCCAGGCTAACTCATCTGTTCTCCAGCATTATAATACCCAGGCTAACTCATCTGTTCTCCAGCGTTATAATACCCAGGCTAAGTCATCTGTTCTCCAGCGTTATAATACCCAGGCTAACTCATCTGTTCTCCAGCATTATAATACCCAGGTTAACTCATCTGTTCTCCAGCGTTATAATACCCAGGCTAAGTCATCTGTTCTCCAGCGTTATAATACCCAGGCTAAGTCATCTGTTCTCCAGCATTATAATACCCAGGTTAACTCATCTGTTCTCCAGCATTATAATACCCAGGCTAAGTCACCTGTTCTCCAGCATTATAATACCCAGGCTAACTCATCTGTTCTCCAGCATTATAATACCCAGGCTAACTCATCTGTTCTCCAGCGTTATAATACCCAGGCTAAGTCATCTGTTCTCCAGCGTTATAATACCCAGGCTAAGTCATCTGTTCTCCAGCGTTATAATACCCAGGCTAACTCATCTGTTCTCCAGCATTATAATACCCAGGCTAACTCATCTGTTTTCCAGCATTATAATACCCAGGCTAACTCATCTGTTCTCCAGAATTATAATCCCCAGGCTAACTAATCTGTTCTCCAGCATTATAATACCCAGGCTAACTCATCTGTTCTTCAGCGTTATAATACCCAGGCTAAGTCATCTGTTCTCCAGCGTTATAATACCCAGGCTAACTCATCTGTTCTCCAGCATTATAATACCCAGGCTAACTCATCTGTTCTCCAGCATTATAATACCCAGGCTAAGTCATCTGTTCTCCAGCGTTATAATACCCAGGCTAAGTCATCTGTTCTCCAGCGTTATAATACCCAGGCTAACTCATCTGTTCTCCAGCGTTATAATACCCAGGCTAAATCATCTGTTCTCCAGCGTTATAATACCCAGGCTAAGTCATCTGTTCTCCAGCATTATAATACCCAGGCTAACTTATCTGTTCTCCAGCGTTATAATACCCAGGCTAAGTCATCTGTTCTCCAGCATTATAATAACCACGCTAACTCATCTGTTCTTCAGCGTTATAATACCCAGGCTAAGTCATCTGTTCTCCAGCGTTATAATACCCAGGCTAACTCATCTGTTCTCCAGCATTATAATACCCAGGCTAACTCATCTGTTCTCCAGCGTTATAATACCCAGGCTAAGTCATCTGTTCTCCAGCGTTATAATACCCAGGCTAACTCATCTGTTCTCCAGCATTATAATACCCAGGTTAACTCATCTGTTCTCCAGCGTTATAATACCCAGGCTAAGTCATCTGTTCTCCAGCGTTATAATACCCAGGCTAAGTCATCTGTTCTCCAGCATTATAATACCCAGGCTAACTCATCTGTTCTCCAGCATTATAATACCCAGGCTAACTCATCTGTTCTCCAGCATTATAATACCCAGGCTAACTCATCTGTTCTCCAGCATTATAATACCCAGGCTAACTCATCTGTTCTCCAGCATTATAATACCCAGGCTAAGTCATCTGTTCTCCAGCGTTATAATACCCAGGCTAACTCATCTGTTCTCCAGCATTATAATACCCAAGCTAACTCATCTGTTCTCCAGCATTATAATACCCAAGCTAACTCATCTGTTCTCCAGCATTATAATACCCAGGCTAACTCATCTGTTCTCCAGCATTATAATACCCAGGCTAACTCATCTGTTCTCCAGAATTATAATACCCAGGCTAACTCATCTGTTCTCCAGCATTATAATACCCAGGCTAACTCATCTGTTCTCCAGCATTATAATACCCAGGCTAACTCATCTGTTCTCCAGAATTATAATACCCAGGCTAACTCATCTGTTCTCCAGCATTATAATACCCAGGCTAACTGATCTGTTCTCCAGCGTTATAATACCCAGGCTAACTCATCTGTTCTCCAGCATTATAATACCCAGGCTAACTCATCTGTTCTCCAGCATTATAATACCCAGGCTAACTCATCTGTTCTCCAGCATTATAATACCCAGGCTAAGTCATCTGTTCACAGTTTGTGTATGTCTGTGTGTGTGTGCTGTGTGTGTACAGTTGAAGTCAGAAGTTTACATACACCTTAGCCAAAGACATTTAAACTCAGTTTTTCACAATTCCTGACATTTAATCCTAGTAAATATTCCCCGTCTCAGGTCAGTTAGGATCGACACTTTATTTTAAGAATGTGAAATGTCAGAATAATAGTAGAGAGAATGATTCATTTCAGATTTGATTTCTTTCATCACATTCCCAGTGGGTCAGAAGTTTACATACACTCAATTAGTATTTGTAGCCTTAAAATGGTTTAACTTGGGTAAAACATTTTGGGTAGCCTTCCACATGCTTCCCATAATAAGTTGGGTGAATTTTTGCCCATTCCTCCTGACAGAGTTGGTGTGAGTCAGGTTTGTAGGCCTCCTTGCTCGCACATGCTTTTCAGTTCTGCCCACACATTGTCTATAGGATTGAGGTCAGCGCTTTGTTATGGCCACTCCAATACCTTGAATTTGTTGTCCGTAAGCCATTTGACACAACTTTGGAAGTATGCATTGCGTCATTGTCCATTTGGAAGACCCATTTGCAACCAAGCTTTAACTTCCTGACTGATGTCTTGAGGTGTTGCTTCAATATATCCATATCTATTTTGTGAAGTGCACCAGTCCCTCCTGCAGCAAAGAACCCCCACAACATGATTGTCACGTCCTTTTATGTCTCTATTTTGGTTTGGTCAGGGCATGAGTTGGGGTGGGCATTCTATGTTGTGGGTTCTATGTTTTCTTTTCTGTGTGTTTGGCCGGGTGTGGTTCTCAATCAGAGGCAGCTGTCTATCGTTTTCTCTGATTGAGAACCATACTTAGGTAGCCTTTTCCCACCTGTGTGGTGTGGGTAGTTAATTTATGTTTTGTACCTGGTGGAGCTGTTTCGGTTGTTCATTTGTTGCTTGTTGTATAGTGTTCAGCTTTACCATTAAAATGAGAACACGTACCACGCTGCGCTTTGGTCCTCACCTTCTTCCACCAAGAGCCGTTACAATGATTCTGCCACCCCTGTGCTTCACGGTTGGGATGGTGTTCTTCTTCTTGCAAGCCTACCCTTTTTCCTCCAAACATAACGATGGTCATTATGGCCAAACAGTTGTATTTTTGTTTCATCAGACCAGAGGACATTTCTCCAAAAAGTATGATCTTTGTCCACATGTGCAGTTACAAACCGTAGTCTGGCTTTTTATGGCGGTTTTGGAGCAGTGACTTCTTCCTTGCTGAGCGGCTTTTCAGGTTATGTCGATATAGAACTCGTTTTACTGTGGCTTTAGATACTTTCATACCTGTTTCCTCCAGTATCTTCAGAAGGTCCTTTGCTGTTGTTCTGGGATTGATTTGACCTTCTTGCACCAAAGCACCTTAATCTCTAGGAGACAGAACGCGTCTCCTTCCTGAGCGGTATGATGGCTGCGTGGTCCCATGGTGTTTATACTTGCGTACTATTGTTTGTACAGATGAATGTGGTACCTTCAGGCATTTGGAAATTGCTCCCAAGGATGAACCAGACTTGTGGAAGTCTACAATATATTTTGGCTGATTTATTTGGATTTTCCCATGATGTCAAGCAAAGAGGCACTGAGTTTGAAGGTAGGCCTTGAAATACATCCACAGGAACACCTCCAATTGACCCAAATGATGTCAATTATCAATTAGCCTATCAGAAGCTTCTAAAGACATGACATAATGTTCTGGTATTTTCCAACTGTTTAAAGGCACAGTCAACTCAGTGTATGTAATCTGACCCACTGGAATTGTGATACAGTGAATTATGAGTGAAATCTGTTTACAATTGTTGGAAAAATGACATGCACAAAGTAGATGTCTGAACCGAGATGCCAAAACTATAGTTTCTTAACAAGAAATGTGTGGAGTGGTTGAAAAATTAGTTTGAATGCCTCCAACCTAAGTGTATGTAAACTGCCGACTTTAACTGATGTGAGAGTCTTAATGTGTGTGTGTGAGAGTCACAGTGTATGTGTGTGTATGTGAGAGAGTCGTAGTGTGTGTGTGTGTGTGTGAGTGCCTTTGCGCCTGCATTTCTGTGTATGCTTGTGTGAGTGTGAGTCTAACTCGCTCCAGGCTGGTGAGATATAGAGGTGTGTGTGTGTGTGTGTGTGTGTGTGTGTGTGTGAGTCTAACTCGCTCCAGGCTGGTGAGATATAGAGGTGTGTGTGTGTGTGTGTGTGTGT
>NC_088420.1:23766791-23869291 GCF_034236695.1 Oncorhynchus nerka
TCCTAGAGAGGTACCATTATTGTCATTGATTGCCTACAGAATGTGAGGCCACCTCAGTGCTGTGCAGCTGGAAGTGTGTGTGTGTGTGTGTGTGTGTGTGCGTGTGCGTGTGCGTGTGCGTGTGTGTGTGTGTGTGCATGCTTACGTGCTGTGTGAAACAGTCCCCCCCCCCCCCCACGAGTGAAACAGCGTCTGGAGGCTGATCTTTGGTTTCTGAGCAGTGAGTGTGTTGCACCTGCTGGTCATCTCAGTTGAGCTCAACTCCACTTTTCATACTCTATAGTTAGTAGTAGGGATGCCACTCAATGGTTTGCCATCGCAGCTCAACTATGTAGTCAATTAACCCTGCATTTTGAAATGCTTTACACTGTACATTATGATGTTTGTAATTTTCCCTTTTTATCAATACATATCAGACCAAAACATATGTAAAAAAAAAAATGCTTATGCTTACTGACTTAATGTAGTTATTATCAAGGTGCGAATACATTTTTCATTATGAGGTTAACATTAACAATGTACGTTTTGGTAATCTGAAGTGCAACATGTCTACAAGAGATAAAGTTGAATCCTAAAAAAGAACTTCTGTTTTACAGGTGGAGTGAGTGAGAGAGATTGAGAGAGAGTGAATGAGTGTACTGTCTGTGAGTGAAACATTATTCTACCCACATCTTGTTTCTCACTTCCTATTTGTTTTCTCTCTGTAAAGGTATTGGCTACTCCATGTTCTCCCATGGCAACCTGAGCCGGGCCTTGGAGATGAAGACTCCTCCCCCTTTGAACCTGGGCAATGACAACCGGCGGGCAGAGAGCCACCCTGGTATGGGTGGCATTCGCGCCAACCTCAACAGTGCTGTAAGGATCTCTTAAATCCTACTTGTCAGTCATAACAAGAGGTTAGCAGGAGGTTTTGCAGTACTGCAGGCTATAGAATATAGTTTCACTATCACTCATGGTCCTTATCAAGGACCAATCAGAGAGCAGGGTTATGACAATGTCATTACAAAGGGACCAATCATAGAGCAGGGTTATGAGGATGTTATTATGAAGGGACCAATAACAAATACATTTTTATTTGTGTTATTAGGATCCCCATTAGCCGACGCCAATGGCGACAGCTAGTCTTACTGGGAGTTATGACAATATCATTACAACGGGACCAATTAAAGAGCAGGGTTATGACGATGTTATTACGAAGGGACCAATCAGAGAGCAGGGTTAAGACGATGCCATTACCTAGGGACCAATTAGAGAGCAGGGTTATGATGATGTCATTATGATGGACCAATCAGAGAGCAGGGTTATGGTGATTTCATTATGATGGAACAATCAGAGAGTAGGGTTATGACGATGTCATTATGATTGACCAATCAGAGAGCAGGGTAATGACAGTATCATTATGTTGATGTCATTATGAAGGACCAATTAGAGAGCAGGGTTATGACGATGTCATTATGAAGGGACCAATCAGAGATCAGGGTTATGTTACGGTGACCATATTACCACCACACCGGCAGTCACGAGGCATGACAGCAGTCAAATTCCATGTAACCGCTTAGTCACGGTAACTAGGCTTCTCCAAGCTCTGATGCTGCTGATGGTCAATAGTAGTCTACCAAACTTGATAACTGCCTGGTACTCAGCACTCTATTGTCCCTCTAGTCACTCTGACATCAATGCAAATGTATTCGAAAATCAAATCAAACACTTCATGAGAGCCCATGAGCTCATGTTGCGCAACATTTCTGTAGGCTATGCAATTGCATAAGAAAACAGAGTTTTGATGGCCTCTATTAAGGAGGATCCCATCAGTTTATTTTTCAACTTTCTCAACTCCTAATATTAAGCACATTGCTTCGCTTTACAGCAGGAGAATAGCTTATCTGGCTGGCATGAAAATGAACCATGGAATAAGCGTCCTACATTTGCTATTTACAGTGTATTTGGAAAGTATTCAGACCCCTTCTCCTTTTCCACGTTTTGTTACGTTACAGCCTTATTCTAAAATGGATAGAATAAAAAAAAGCCATTTGCAAGCAATACCCCATAATGACAAAGTGAAAACCGGTTTTTAGACACTAAAATTAACATTAAGCACATTCATCCGCTTACAACTGGTGTTGCTGCGCTTATAATGTGAAGAAATAGCCTAATATTTTATCAGCATTGTAAGATACATGTTCTAATCTGTTGCACAGCCTCTTTTAAAAGGTTTTTGATGTGAGTGGTTGTATTAATTTGGGATCTATCGCATCCCACTGTCACGCCTGCCTCCACTTCCCCTCTCTGGCGCCAGGCTGCCCTTCATTACGTACACCTGTCACCATCATTACGCACTACAGCACTCATTGGACTCACCTGAACTCCTTTACTTTGTTGATTGCCCCACTACATCTTTCTGCTCCTCAGTTTGTTATCCGTGTCAGCATTATTGTCATTTTGTTTTCCTCTGTCCAGATGCTGTCCGTATTCTGTTCCTGTCCATGTTTCATTAAATGTTCACTCCCTGTACTTGATTCTTGTCTCCAGCATCTGTCCTTACAGAATGCTGACACCGCTATTTGAAGCATCAGGGAGTTCTTGTTTTTTGTTTTTGGTGGTGACCGATGAAACAGGGGGTGCCTCAGCTGGCTCGTCGGGCTTCCACGCCTTAGCTAGCTCGAGAGGTTTCCTTTCCTCGGTTAGAACGGCAGGCTCCCATCCCACGTCATGCCTCAGCCGGATCGTCGGGCTCCTACGCCTCAGCCGGCTCATCAGGCTCCTATCCCACATCATGCCTCAGCCGGCCCATCAGGCTCCCACGCCCCAGCGGGATCGTCAGGCTTTCATGCCTCAGCCGGATCGTCGGGCTCCCACGCCTCAGCCGGCTCATCGGGCTTCTACGCCTCAGCCGGCTAGTCCAGCGCCATGCCTCGGCCAGCCCATCAGGCTCGCCCAGGTGGGATGCAGGGTGGCACCCTTAAAAGGAGGGTACTGTCACACCTGCTCCCGCTTTGCGCCAGGCAGCCCTTCATTACGCAGACCTGTCACCATCATTACGCACATCAAGACTCATTGGACCCACCTGGACTCCCTTACTTTGTTGATTGCCCCTCTATATCTGTCTGCTCCTCCGTTTTTTCCCTGTGTCACATTATTTTTGTTTCCCTGTCCAGACGCTGTCCATATTCTGTTCCTGTCCGTGTTTCATTAAATGTTCACTCCCTGCACTTGCTTCTTGTCTCCAGCGTCTGTCCTTACACCCACAACTGCCCCAGAAAATGTTTGGAATATTTATTTCTGTCAAGAAATTTGAGGCATTATCAAGTGCTTGACAACTTGTGAATGAGAGACTGATGAAGTGTGTGCAGCCTGTGCAAGAAACGATGCAGAGCTCATGCCTTTCATGCAACTTTTATCATCATTATAGTCGCTTCATGTCGCCTTGGAACGTATTCAAAATCTAAACATATAGCTCAATGTTTGTATGACAACTAAAGTTGCATAAATAGCTCTAAATTAAGCATATAGAGGGACCTATTTCTTTGTTAACCACTCAATAAAGAATAGCCGCATGTGCGCACGTCCTCAGAAATCGTTTGGAGAAAACATCCTTTCTATTTTATTCAGCTATGTTCAATTGTATTCTTCATACTATAAAATAATGCCACGTAATTCTAAGCAATTCTTGTCTGATAAATGAACTAGTGTAGCCCACAGCCATATGGCATAGCCAGATCAGGTCCTAACATAAGGACAATTCCGAGTATGCTATTCTGTTCTTTTGAAATATACAACTTTCTTCATACCATGTTTCTTTAGACCTGTCTAAAATAAATCATGGATTCGTTGTGATGGTGTAGACTATACTACATGGATTTATGTGACTTATTCAAATTTAGATGTTCCAAAGATCTGCATCAGTGGCTTGTAGGTTATGTGTGGAAGCCAGGAGATGCTAAATGTGTTTATGTTAATTAAAGGTCAATTACCGTGAGACCGGCAGTTATTTGCTTGACAATCACCGGCTGACAAAATTCAATGACTGCCACAGCCCCAGTTATGATGACGTCCTAATGATAATGTCATAATGTCATGAAGGGACCGATCAGAGAGCAGAGTGATGTCGATGTCATTATGATGATGTCAATATGAAGAGACCAATCAGAGATTAGGGTAATGACGATGTCATTACGAAAGGCCAATCAGAGGACCAACCACACTCACGCTTGTACACTATAATTCTCACTCTCACACTTACTCACATGGCCTGTATTTAAGCAATAAGGCCTGGGGGGGGGGCGTGGTATATGGCCAATATACCACAGCCAAGGGTTGTTCTTAGGTAAGATGCAGAGTGCTAGGTCACAGCCCTTAGCAATGGTATATTGGCCATATATCACAAACCCCTGAGGTGCCTTATTGCTATTATAAACTGATTACCAACATAATAAGAGAAGTAGAAATAAATGGTTTGTCATACCCATGATATACGGTCTGATATACCACGGCTTTTAGCCAATCAGCATTCAGGGCTCGAACCACCCAGTTTATAATGTTTTGAACTGAGTGACTGCTTCTCTCTCCATGTAATGTTCAGAGAGGCATACTGTACCAGGGCATGCACCCAGGGAACCACATGCTGACCATGGGGAAGGCAGGTCTGCTGGGCCAGAGTCTTGGGGGCTACGGCCTCTCTGCTGGACCATCTGGTAAGACTGCAGCTCTGCTCTTCTGACATCTGTATGTGCTTTTTAGTTAGTGATATAAAATAATCATTCTCCTCTGTCCCAGACTACAGCCACCCAGGTTTCTCCCATGCTGTGAGTCTACAGCGTGGTACAGTGAACCCGTGGCAGACGGCACAACAGCAGGAGCAACATGTACCCCACCTCAGCCCAGCGTAAGACAACTGATATGAAACCTTACTCAATTACTAAGTGTTAAACATTGAACAAGGATGGACCATGATACTGTTGTGATGAGTCTTCTAGTGCCCTTTATAGGAAAAATAGCATGTGGGGATTTATTTCATGCTCTATGTCCCTCAAACTCAACTTTTGACCGCAAAGCCAGTTCCACTGCGTTTTTTAAGTTTTTCAATTTAGACCTGGGTGCAATTCATTATCAGGTAGAACAGAAAACCAGCAGGCCTCGGACTTCGTAGGGAATGAGTTGAATACCCCCGCTCTATGTGATGCATATTCTCTTCCCTTTTCTCTGTCTGCTTGCTGTGTACCAGGATGTCCAGCGGAGGGTGCTCTTTTCCCTCTCAAGCCTCCACTCCCACCACTCCTCCTCACCCCTCCCTCAACCTCAGCATCAAATCAGAGCGAGCCTCCCCGGAGCGCATCTGCTCTGCGACCTCTCCGCCGCTGCATCATCTGAGGCAGCACTCTCCAATGAGCACCCCCGATTCTGCTCGCCACACTCCCCAGGAACCTTACCCAGCCAATGAGAGAGAGGAATTCCCCAAAGGAGGTTTTCCCTACCCGGCTCAGCAAGGGGCAGAGGAGAAAGGGGGGCTGCCCCTGAGGCAATTAGAAATTAGCGATGGGTGGCAGAGATAGTTGGCAGCGACTACCACACACCACCCACCCTCCTTCAAGCCAAAGCAAGCCTGCCACATGGTTGCCCACTCACAGAGAGAGGAGGATGGGGAGATGAGGTTCATTAATTCACATCATCCCAGAGGAAAGAAAGACCCCCCTTAGAGCTGGGCTGGACTCTCCCTTGTGGGTGATGAACATGTGTCACTGCCTCTCTGATCCTGATATATTGCTGGGTGTGTTGTTGGGTTTTGTTGGTTTGTCTGTGTGTTGGGGTCAGAGGGTATGTCAAACCACATATCAGTGTGGTTCTCTCATCCTGTTTGAGCTACAGAGCAGAGGGTAAGGGAGATTCAGTCATTTAGCTGTGTTCTTAGAGCACTGTGTTTCAGAGTAGTACTTTACATTCAGGTCCCCAGTTACAGTGCCTTCGGAAAGTATTCAGACCCCTTGACTTTTTCCACATTTTGTTAGATTACAGTCTTATTCGAAAATTGAATAAATTGTTGTTTTTTCATCAATCTACACACAATACCCCATAATGACAAAGCAAAAACAGGTTTTTAGCCATTTTTAACATAAGAATTCAGACCCTTTACTCAGTACTTTGTTGAATCACCTTTGGCAGTGATTACAGCCTCGAGTCTTTTTGGGTATGACGCAACAAGCTTGACACACCTGTATTTGGGGAGATTCTCCCATTCTTCTCTAAAGGCCTGATGGTGGAGTGCTGCAGATCCTCTCAATATATGTCAGGTTGGATGGGAAGTGTTGCTGCACAACTATTTTCAGGTCTCTCCAAAGATGTTAGATCGGGTTCAAGTCCGGGCTCTGGCTCTGCCACTCAAGGACATTCAGAGACTTGTCCAAAAACACTCCTGCATTGTGTTGGCTGTCTGCTTAGGATCGTTATCCTGTTGGAAAGTGAATCTTCACCCCAGTCTGAGGTCCTGAGTGCTCTGGAGCAGGTTTTCATCAAGGATATCGCTGTACTTTGCTCCGTTCATCTTTGCCTCGATCCTGACTCCTCTCTCAGTCAATGCCGCTGAGAAACATCCCCACTGCATGATTCTGCCACCACCATGCTTCACCATAGGAATGGTGCTAGGTTTCCTCCAGACGTGATGCTTGGCATTCAGGCCAAAGTGTTCAATCTCGTTTTCATCAGACCAGAGAATCTTGTTTCTCATGGTCTGAGAGTCTTTAGGTGCCTTTTGGCAAACTCCAAGCAGACTGTCATGTGCATTTTACTGGGGAGTGGCTTCCATCTGGCCACTCTACCATAAAGGCCTGATGGTGGAGTGCTGCAGAGATGGTTGTCCTCCTTGAAGGTTCTCCCATCTCCAGAGGAACTCTCTAGCTCTATCAGAGTGATTATCGGGTTCTTGGTCACCTCCCTGACCAAGGCCCTTCTCCCCCAATTGCTCAGTTTGGCCAGGCGGCCAGCTCAAGGAAGAGTCTTGGTGGTTCCAAACTTCTTCCACTGAAGAATGATGGAGACCACTGTGTTCTTGGGGACCTTCAACGCTGCAGACATTTTTTGGTACCCTTCCCCAGATCTGTGCCTCGACACAATCCTGTCTCGGAGATCTACCGACAATTCCTTTGACCTCATGGCTTGGTTGTAAATAAGGTATATGTTTTGTCATGAGGTATTGTGTGTAGATTGCTGAGGATTTTTTGTATTTAATACATTTTAGAATAAGGCTGTAATGTAACAAAATGTGGAAAAAGTCAAGGGGTCTGAATACTTTTCGGAGGCACTGTATATAACTTTAATGCTTTAGCCTTTAGCCCAAAATCAATGAAGTGGTCAGCTCACAGGAGACCGATTAGGGAGCACCAAGGTTCTACTCATCTATCATAGTGGCACGCCCTCTGTGATAGTGAGTGGGAAGTTAGTCTGGATAGAAATTGATTAAAGAAAAACAAAAATGCAATCTGCACTTATGGATTTTTGTATTTAAAATCGGTGCATCAATAAGTCTCTCAGGGATTTGGATCATTGGTTCCATTATACAGGGTTAGTGTTGCTTTTTAAGGCTAGAAAATTACTGAGCAAAGCTGTTTGTTTTTGCACTATATACTGCATAGTTAAAGTTTATATTTTTGGACACTGGCCTTAGTAATGCAAAATGATGACACATTTAAGACTAAAGGGAATGTAACATGTGCTTTATTTCTTATTAATGGATATTGTGTTCAATTTAATTATTTGTGAAGCAATATCCAAAACAAGCCAACATTTAGCATATAATGGTGTATAAGAATCATTACTAGTCATCATCATACATCTTCAATCTATTCCTGCTTGTGATGCTCAAGGTCCATATTCACTATAACCATTTTATAAAGTTGAGCTTTACTACTTTCAGCACTGTTGTATTTTGTTTAAATAAATTCCAGTTATTTATTCATTCCTGAAAAGGAAACAAATTTTCAGTGGGTCCATGGGAATAGGGTATGTTGACAATCAGACACCTATCAAATAAACTGCATAAATAAATTTTTGTCTATGGAAAAAAAACATTAATTAAGACACATTTTATTGCTCGTGTGAGTTTTTTATATATATATTTTGTAATGATTTTTGTGTTTTATGCAGATCATTTGTGGCGTGTTATTGTTTCATTTATCAATTTAATGTTTAAAAAGTCTGAAAATAGTTCATGTAAAATTATCTTGTATCTGTTTAGTTTCTTGTGGGTTTGTGTGTAGATTGAAGTGAACTCCTTAGTCCACAAGAGGTCAACGTATTTCACACCATCACTCTGAAGGCAAGACAATGCAGAAAGAATCCGCCGTTAGTGCTACTACTGGTAATTAATTATCTGATTTTCCATGGCAAAAGTGACAAGTTAATGCAGTGCAATGTGATGGTATTCAGATAAAACTGCATAATTAGTGTATTGAAGACACACACAGAGGGTATATGGGCAGGTTCTGATTGACAACATGGAATTCTTGCCAGGAGAAATGTTTATGTGTCTGACAAACTATTTCAACTGTGGATAAATGTAGAAAGGTAAAAACAGTAACTTCAGTCACAAACAGTATTCTCACAGACACATTCAAGTTATTTTGACATATTTTTGAATATAAGCACTTGTCAGTAAAAACCACACAGGTTATTCCAGCACATCAATACCACTGGGCAAAAACTGGTTAAATCAATGTTGTTTCCATGTCATTTCAACAACAAAAAACAATGTGATGACGTTGAATTAACGTGGAAAACTGATTGGATTTGCAGAAAGTTATCAACGTAAGGGAATCTAGTCTTTAACCTTTTTAACCTAAATACAATGACATTGTGACATTTTTTATTGATTTCATGTTGAATTTACGTTAGTTGACAACACAACCAAATGTATATCAAAACTATACGTTGGATTGACATATGTGCCCAGTGGGTAGTGTCAGCGCTGGCAGTATTTATCAAAACAACCCATGGCTTTATACTTATTTTAATGATGTGGCTGCCTTTCAATTAGCAATATTTGATTTGTAAGTTATTTTGACCTGAAGGCTGTACATCTAATTGACTAATTTAAAAAACGTTGATTCAGAAGTCACAGCATTTCCTTTGATGTATATTTATCTGAAGACCGATAAAATGCTATCTACTATGTGTATCTTTCATGTGTCCATTTATCTAGATTGTTCCACTGAATGCATCTAGTCACTCACTATCATGTCAAACCACTAGGTTCCAACTGAGGGGGGAACAAGAATGAAGGAACACTAAAACCAGACAAGCTTTATATAGTGTGCAGACAATACAAAATGCCTTACAATAACAGCTGGACATCACATACAGTGAATATGTTCTTCCCTCTAGAGCATTTCCCTACAATTTAGAATAAACCAAATGAAATTGGCTAGAATTATCCCTCTCCCACCCGTCAGCATGGCCTCTGCTCCCCAAATGAAAAGAGTCACAGGGGTGGTGTCTGGGCAGCTCCCCTGAGGATAGGGCCAGTCTGCAGGGCATGACTGAAGCCTCCGTTGTCTGGTCGCTGCCTGGTCCCTATAGCAACAGCCATGGTGGCTGCAGGCTGCAGACTGGGGGCCTCCAAACACATGCACATAATTAATGTGATTATATAGATATGTCAACCCTGTCACCTTCCAGTTCATTAAGCCAGACACTCTCCCAGACCTGTCAGAGGCTAGTAAAGACCTGAATCTGCCTGGCTTTAAGAGCAGAGCAAGCCCCGCCACATACATTTTATATAGGCCTTATACCAGGAGGAGCAATAGAGGGTTAGGTAGAAAATTCTCAGAAGGATGTCAAAGTACTCATAATAGCTGTTTTGACATCATTGTAAAATGCACCGTGATCTGAAAAGCATTTTTTCCGAAATTTCACTCAACAATTATAAAAAAATATTTTGTCAAACAGAAAAAGATTGTTAGTGAAACAGACATTCAAGATCAGAATCTCAGCCATCCATAACAAAGTTCCAATGTGTTATCTGGTCCCGTGCTTGAGCACTATCGATATCCTCCAATGAAACATTCCCACCTCACCAGCACGTGAAGGCTCAGATAAGTCAGTCCCTCACTAAATCTTCAATACATCATTGGGGCGGCAGGGTAGCCTAGTGGTTAGAGCGTTGGACTAGTAACCGGAAGGTTGCAAGTTCAAACCCCCGAGCTGACAAGGTACAAATCTGTCATTCTGCCCCTGAACAGGCAGTTAACCCACTGTTCCTAGGCCATCATTGAAAATAAGAATTTGTTCTTAACTGACTTGCCTAGTTAAATAAAGCTAAAAAAAAAGTGTTTTTTTAAAGTCAGCTCCACGGGCCTTTCTGGCTGTGTCACAGCAAGCTGGTTTTACCAATATTATTTCACAATAAGTGATATCCACAAAAATATACCATTTGAGAAATTTGACATAAGTTAGCATCACATTGCTACAAAGCTATATGATATTGAACATACTACAATCGAAAAATCTAAATATACTTACAAAAAAATATTTGTCTATATCAGATTGTTGACAGAATAAGTGCAAGGCAATTATCAATGATTAAGGTCAGAGGTGAATGCCCAATTCAGCAGCTACTCACCATTGTCATGCATGGACTTTTGTCAAATTATTAACTTTGAAGGACCCCCATCTTTTATCACCCCCTATGCTTTATAAGAACAGAAAAGAAGTCAATGGGAGAAAATAAAACCTGAAATTTACAATTTGCTGGGATAATCAAAACATGTGATTTTGGCATACTAAAAACTAAAGATTGAAAAGAATCATAAAAATAGTCAATTATTGTTTTATTAAGCCACACAACCAAATAAAAACACTTGTACACAACTAAAGTTAGCGCCATGCATTCAGAAGTCTCTTAAATTGTAAAAACAGCATCTTCATACAAACCACACACACACCGTGAAATGATTAGCGAACATTAAATCAAATAAATCACGTGTGCCATAAACCATGACCCAAACGTACAGCACCACGACACCTGTACATTTCCAACACAATATGACCAGGGGCAATAGAGTAGAAATAAATACATGAAAAATAAATAAAAACGTTGACACTACAATCAGCAACGCATTTCAGACCTAGGTTTAAGCGAGATTTGTTCTAAGCCTACATCTGTAAATTATAGTTTGGCAGCAATAAAAGACAAAGTACCTTGTTCAAACAACTAACAAACTTTGCTGAGACTGAAAGATGGTTGATAACAGGTCAATTTGGCCAAATCCAGTCTGGGCTGGAGTGTTATCAAATGATACAGATAAATGTCTATCACCAGTCTACCATTTTACAGAGAAAAAAAACATTTCATGAAAAAAGATCATATCATTGACTTAAAATCCCTGAGTTTCCAGGCACTTGGAATTCCTCTGAATCCCTTCATTAAATAAACACAGTAACTGATCCTCTGTGCTTCGTTTTAAAAGGTGGGTATAAATGATTAAGGAGAATGAACAGGCAAGGCCCGAGTTTGATCAATCCATACACAAGTGGTGATGACTGCTATATAGACTGAACTCCATGGGTTCATGACAATCGGTACGGTATTAGAACAGGGGCGGCAGGGTAGCCTAGTGGTTAGAGCGTTGGACTAGTGGAAACGACACACCTGCCCCAGTTATTGTATTAAAAAAAAAACAACCAGACACCTTTTTAATTGACCCTTTCAACACTTGACTTTTTTGCAAGTTCAAACCCCCGAGCTGACAAGGTACAAATCTGTCGTTCTGCCCCTGAACAGGCAGTTAACCCACTGTTCCTAGGCCGTCATTGAAAATAAGAATTTGTTCTTAACTGACTTACCTAGTTAAATAAAAGGTAAAATAATAATAATAATTAAACTATAGGACGACAATTTTCAAGAGCTTCTAGAGCTTCTAATAGTGGTACCTTTTTCCTAATAGTAAAGTCTCATTTTCAGCATTTAACAATATTGTGTGATGAAAAATTAATAACACTGGCTTAAGATAAATGTGTTAAGTAGCAAGGGACAGAGTTCAGTCCCCATTATACTGCATCTCCATCATAGTCCCCAGGCAGTCACAGGCAACATCATCTGTGTCCCACAGGACAACAAAGTAGTAGTGTGTCAGAAGAAAGCCTCGTGTCTTTTTTTCACATCCGTGACACCTTAGTTACAGTAAGACAAGAGCACCCATCCTGTCCTTCTGTTGTGTTAAAGAGTTTTACCTGCCTACATCACACTGGGCTTGTGTTAGCTAGGTATTGTGGATAGTGTAGTTCTGTGTATTCTTCCTCAGTTCTGCATGAGGTACTGGTGGAAGTAGATGCCAAACAGGCTGCTGATGACCTGGCAGGCGGCCACCCACCAGGTAAGGAAGGCAAAGAGGCCTCTGAAGAAGAGTGGGGTGAGGACGGAGCGCAGGGCTGAGAAGCCCTCTGTCAGACGAGCCACCGTGGCCTGGATGTCCTCCTCCATGTACTCCACCCCATCCTCGTCCTCCTCCAGCCCTGGCAGGACGGGAGTGACTGTGGGCATTACCAGGGCAGGAGTCACCCCCGGAGCCTGCTCCGCACCACTCCATGAGAAGTCACCTGACATACAGAACAAAAACACAGCAGAAACGAAGGCCGTTACCACATGAGACATTCTAAATTAACAACTTACAGGCTACAAACAGGTAACTGCCAAAATATAGGACACACCAACATAAAGTGTCTTAATAAGGTGTTGTGCCACCATGAGGCAGAACAGCTTCAATGCACCTCGTCATAGATTCTACAAGGGTCTGGAACTCTTGGAGGGATGCGACAATTCTTTTATGAGAAATACCACCATTTGGTGTTTTGTTGATAGTGGTGGAAAACTGTCAGGCACCGCTCTAGAATCTCGCAAGTGCTCAATTGGGTAGAGTTTCTGCTTACTGACACACACACACACGTCTGAAATGTCTTGCCTACTTCTAATAGCATTTGACCACAAAAAAAAGAAAAAAAAAACCCCACAACAATTACATTTTTTTTAAACTAAGTTACAACTCAAATAAGGAAATCAGTCAACTGAAATAAATTAGGCCCTAATCTATGGATTTCAAGACTGGTAATACAGACTGCATCTGTTGGTCAGATGCCTTCAAAAGAAAAGGGCGTGGATAAGAAAACCAGTCAGTATCTGGTGTGCCACCATTGCCTCATGCAGCGCAACACATCTCTTCAATGGCTGTGCGAAGTTGCTGGATATTGGCAGGAACTGGAACACGCTGTCATACATGTCAATCCAGAGCATCCCAAACATGATCAATGAGTAACATGTCTGGTGAATATACAACAGGGAAATTTTCAGCTTCAAGGAATTGTATACAGATACTTGCGACATGGGGCCATGCATTATCATGCTGAAACATGAGGTGATGGTGGTGGATGAATGGCAAGACAATGTTCCCCAGGATTTGTTCACGGTATCTCTGTGCATTCAAATTGCCATCAATAAACTGCAATTGTGTTCGTTGTCCATAGCTTATGCCTGCTTATACCATGACCCCCCCATGGGGCACTCTATTCACCACATTGACATCAGCAAACTGCTTGCCTACACAACGGCATACATTTGCCCGGTACAGTTGAAACCGTGATTCATCCATGAAGAGTACACTTCTCCAGCGTGCCAGTGACCATCGAAGGTGAGCATTTGTCCACTGAAGTCAGGTCAAGACCCTGGTCAAGACGATCAGCACGCAGAAGAACTTCACTGAGACAGTTTGAGCAGAAATTCTTTGGTTGTGCAAACCCAGCTTCATCAGCTGGTCTCAGACAATCCTGCTGGTGAAGAAGCCGGACGTAGAGGTCCTGAGCTGGCATTTTTACATGTGGTCAGCGGCTGTGAGGCCAGTTGGACGTACTGCCAAATTCTCTAAAACAAATGTTGAGGCGGCTTGCGGTTGAGAAATTAAACACTCAATTCTCTAGCAACAGCTCTGGTGGACATTCCTGCAGGCAGCATTCCAATTGCACGCTCCCTCAAGACATCTGTGGCATTGTGTTGTAACAAAACTGCACATTTTAGAGTGGCCTTTAATCGTCTCGAGCACAAGATGCAACTGTGTAATGATCATGCTGGGGATCTTTTAATTCAGCTCACGAAACATGGGACCAACACTTTACATGGTGTTTGTATTTTTGTTCTGTATATACTTACGGTCAAAAGTTTTAGAACACCTACTCATTCAAGGGTTTTTCTTTATTTTTTACTATTTTCTACATTGTATAATAATTGTGAAGACATCAAAACTATGAAATAACATATGGACTCATGTAATTGCCAAGAAAAGTGTATTTCTTCAAATAGCCACCCTTTGCCTTGATGACAGCTTTGCACACTCTTGGCATTCTCTCAACCAGCTTCACCTGGAATGATTTTCCGACAGTCTTGAAGGAGTTCCCACATATGCTGAGCACTTGTTGGCTGCTTTTCCTTCACTCTGCGGTCTAGCTAATCCCAAACCATCTGAATTGTGTTGAGGCCAGGTGATTGTGGGGGGCCAGGTCAACTGATGCAGCACTCCATCACTATCCTTCTTGGTCAAATAGTCCTTACACAGCCTGGAGGTGTGTTGGGTCATTGTCCTGTTGAAAAACAAATGATTGTCGCACTAAGCCCAAACCAGATGGGATGGCATATCGCTGCTGAATGCTGTGGTAGCCATGCTGGTTAAGTGCGCCTTGAATTCTAAATAAACCAAAGAGTGTCACCAGAAAAGCACCCCCACCTCCTCCATGCTTCACGGTGGGAAATACACGTGCAGAAATCATCCGTTCACCCACACCGCATCTCACAAAGAAAGAGATGGCGGTTGGAACCAAAAATCTCCAATTTGGAGTTCAGACCAAAGGACAAATTTCTTCTAACGTCCATCTCTTGTTTCTTGGCCAAAGCAAGTCTCTTAATAATAATAATAAAGTCCTTTAGTAATGGTTTCTTTGCAGCAATTTGACCATGAAGGCCTGATTCACACAGTCTCCTGAACAGTTGATGTTGTAATGTGTCGGTTACTTGAACTCTGAAACATTTGTTTGGGCTACAATTTCTGAGGCTGGTAAGTAACTCGCATATCTGCAGCAGAGGTAACTCGCAGTCTTCCATTCCTGTGGCGGTCCTCATGAGAGCCAGTTCCATAGCGCTTGATGGTTGTTACGACTGCACTTGAAGAAACTTTCAAAGTTCTTGAAATGTTCCGTATTGACAGATCTTCATGTCTTAAAGTAGTGATGACTGTAGTTTCTCTTTGCTTATTTGAGCTGTTCTTGCCATAATATGGACTTAGCACTATTTGGTAAAAGGCCATCTTCTGTACACCACCCCTACCTTGTCACAACACGATTGTCTCAAACACACAAAGAAGGAAAGAAGTTTAGCAAATTAACCTTTTAACAAGGCACACCTGTTAAATGAAATGCATTCCAGGTGATTACATCATGAAGCTTGTTGAGAGAATGCCAAGAGTGTGCAAAGATGTCATCAAGGCAAATGGTGGCTATTTGAAGAATCTCAAATACATTTTGATTTGTTTAACACTTTTTTTGGTTCCAACTTGATTCCATGTGTTATATCATAGTTTTGATGTCTTCACTACTATTCTACAAAGTAGAAAATAGTAAAAACAAAATCCCTTGAATGAGTAGGTGTTCTAAAACTTTTGACCAGTAGCGTATACTGTGTACTAATTGTACTATACACACACACACACACACCTCTTCAGAACGTACTGTTTAGTCAAAATGAACACAGTAACCAAGAAATATCAACAAAATAGGCTCACCAATCCTGAGAATGTATCATCTAACGCACAATTGCGTTGATTCCCGCCATTTGTTCATTTGGGTACAGCGGGTCCCTTTTTCTCTTTATCAACAGATTATCAAACAAGAGTCTGGAAAGTTCATGCTCTTCCTCAAAAGTGTACAGCAAAGTCTACTAAATGAAAAGCCTAAATTAGTATAACAATTTGTCATTTAAAACATACTAGATTTTCTAAATGTCACATTCTATAAAAAAACAACACCTATGCTCCTTTGAGATGCCTTTCAGTCACAGATCTCTTCTAGCCATGGTAGCCCAAATAATGGGCAACTAGCCATCTCTATACATGACCCTAAGCATGATAGGATGTTAATTGCTTAATTAACTCAGGAATCACACCTGTGTGGAAGCACCTGCTTTCAATACACTTTGCATCCCTCATTTACACACATATTTCCTTTATTTTGGCAGTTACCTGTAACATCAGGCATTATGGTGAAGCGGTTGGTAAATTATCATGACTCCCCATTTTTAAATTGTAGAATGCAGATTCTCAGCAGTCACTGAAGGCCTCACTGAGATTAGAGTTGTTGCTTATGTTGTTAGGTGCTGTACATGTCTTACCCAGGACCTTCAGAGCCAGGGTAGAGAAGAGGAGGAGTAGAACAGGGATCACGTACTGCAGGGTGACTATGGTCAGGTAGCAGAACACTCGGGTCACCTGGAAGGACAACAAAGACTCATGGATACAGGTTTCCTCTGTCAACTAAGGTTGGGCGGTACCTATATTTTCAAACCATTTCTGTACCATACCAGGGTATACGGTATTACCGGAAGTGCACACAAGGGGCGCTATTTCTAAAACAATTTAGGCAACAGGGATCTTGAGCCAACAGAGATTGTATGTCTCTGCTATAAGCAAGAAGCTTGATCTTGCCACTTAGCTAGAAATCTAGCCAATTAGCTAGAAAGTTAGCAAAGCAAATGCATAGCTGTAGCCCTGAGCTGGAGATAATTCGACACCTTAGATTTCTTATAGTTATACTTACCTTATAGTTTAAGCAGTGGTGTAGCCCAACCTCTCTACCCCCCAAAAAAGTGTATGCATGCATAACTTTTTTTATTTTTAACTGTATTGAAAATCATATTGTCGGTAATTCGAAAAACAAAATGGCTGGTTTAGAGGTTTAGGCATCTTACCTTCCTCTGGATGTCGATGGCAGCGATGCGTCCTGCCTCCTTCTTCATCTGGTCCACCCACTTCTGGGACAGGTTGAGGTAGGCCTGCATGTGGTAGCGGGTCAGGGCCAGCCTCAGGCAGCACAGCACCACCACCGTCCACAGACGAACACTGTCAAACATCACGCTTGACATACTGGGATAACACACAGAGACGTCAACACTAGGAGTAGAGCTGTTGCGGTGACTGCAATACCGCCACACTGGCAGTCATGACCACAGTCAAATTCCACATGACCATTGAGTCACGTTAATCTCTTATGCATTCTGGACATGTGTTGTTAGTACCCAACTTCTAATGGCAGTGTACTCTGATCTCTATAGTCCCTCTAACCACTGACATCAATGCAAATTGAATCTCAAATCATAGCAAACACTTATCAGAAAGGTTTTTAAAACCCACCTCACTGATCGTTCAATTTGAAGAAAAACTCAATAACAGGTTGAAACTGAATGGAAAACATGGTCATTGTGGATGTTGTTTCAAAGCCAAACAATGAAGTGGACAGTGCTTTCTAAGGTGATGATCAATTCAAAACACCCATACACATTAGACCTTATGGATACATATAGGCTTGAGCCCAAAACCCTGAATGAAAATGATTTTTCCTTATACAATACATAGCTAATAGCGTACCACTTACGACACACGGCAGATTTCTTTATATATATTTATTTATACATATTTAAGATTTTTTGGGTGTATAATTGGTCTAGCCAATACTCCAAAATTAAACACATTATACTAGTCACCTTTGAGAGTGGACTATATACTTATGGATACTGGATGGACTGGTTACCTTATGCTATCCATGAGTCTGGGAAAGTACACATAGGCAATACTGTTGGTTCATTGATTGTGCAAGGCGGCTTACAGTTAAATACAAATTCACAAATTGTAGGCTGTTATATTTTCATAATGAATAGGCTGACACTTCCTTTAGCTACACAATCTCACCACTGTGCGTTTCCATCTCCTCGCTCTCCCCTTAATTCCTTTCGAGAGCGCAGAGATCGGGACTGTCAGTTTAATTAAATATGTTTCATTGTAAAAACATTTTACTACCTATATTCCTTAACATATTTAACTTGCCTTATCAAATTAAGCACTAGAGAGCTGCAAGAACATGGTTGGAGAGCCCGTGGCATACAAAGTGTGGGCTCAATATCACCTGTCACGCAGCAAGAGGCTGCATGCTCCTCAAATAGTGGCTGTTGCTTGGAGTGAAATAAGTGTTATAAGCCCAGACATCTCTATATGCAATCTTGTGTGAAAGCAGAGTTGAGATGGTTGCCACTAAAAAGACGATCCAAGCTGCTACTATATTTATTTCTCAGCTGCTTATGTTCAGCACATGCGCTGCTATAAAACCAGAGTAGCCTACCTGGCATGGTTACAAAACAAACCGCGGGAAAGTGGCCTTCATTCGCTATTCCAGTGCATACGGAGATGTCTTGTTTCCTCTGCCCATTTGATAATGGGCCATTCTAAATCGAAACAAATTTGACATACTATTGATGATAGTCTCAATTAACTAGTCTATAGGTCGCATCATGCAGCTCATAAATGTTAGTATTGTTTGACATTCTAAGATTCGTATCATTCACAACTAGATTAACTCTAAATCAAGCATATAGGACCTGTCAAATGATCACTTGTACACTCCATATGCGCACTCAGCTCCGGAATGGGAAAAATATCCTTTCTATTATTTTTACTCTAAAATCATATAATATAAAAATGGCACAGGACTAAAAAGCACATCTTGTCTGCTAAATTAACTATCCTAGAACCTACGCTTTGCCAGATAACATACAGTAGGCCCACTCATAAAATCAGTTCTTCTAAAATACTGTACATTCTCTTCATATGTTTCTTTAGACCTACCCAAAGTAAATCATGGATTTATTGAGATGGTGTATATTAAATGGATTTGTTAAACTTCTTTATAATGTACTGTAATGTTAATTAACGGTCAATTACCGTGAGACCGGCAGTCAATTGCATGACAATAACCAGCTGACTAAGTTTCATGACCACCACAGCCCTAAGAAGGAATGAGCACAAGGGTGCCAAACAGTCATAATTGTAATATTTCATCATTGAAGTATAGGAAATCAGGGGATGCACAAGAGTGGAATACAGCAAATATATACATACACTACATGACCAAAAATATGTGGACACCTGCTCGTCAAACATCTCATTCCAAAATCATGGGCATTAACATGGAGTTGGTCCCCCTTTGCTGCAATAACAGCCTCCACTCTTCTGGGAACTTTCCATTAGATGTTAGAACATTGCTGCGGGGACTGGCTTCCATTCAGCCACAAGACCATTAGGGAGGTCGGGCACTGATGTTGGGCGATTAGGCCTGGCTTGTAGTCAGCGTTCCAATTAATTCCAAAGGTGTTTGATGGGGTTGAGGTCAGGGCTTTGTGCAGACCAGTCAAGTTCTTCCACCCCGATTGACAAACCATTTCTCTATGGACATTACTTTATGCATGGGGACATTGTAATGCTGAAACAGGAAAGGGCCTTCCCAAACTGTTGCCACAATGTTAAAAGCACAGAATCGTCTAGAATGTCATTGTATGCTGCAGCGATATGATTTCCGTTCACTGGAACTAAGGCGCGTAGCCCGAACTATGAAAAACAGCCCCAGACATTACAGTTGGCACTATGCATTGAGGCAGGTAGTGTTCTCCTGGCATCCACCAAACCCAGATTCATCAGTCAGACAGATGGTGAAGCGTGATTCATCACTCCAGAGAACGCATTCCCACTGCTCCAGAGTCCAATGGCAGCGAGCTTTACACTACTCCTGCTGATGCTTGCCATTACGCATGGTGATCTTAGGTTTGTGTGCAGCTGCTCGGCCATGGAAACCCATTTCATGAAGCTCCAGAGAAAGTTATTGTGCTGACGTTGCTTCCAGAGGCAATTTAGAGCTTGGTAGCGAGTGTTGCAACCAAGGACAGACGATTAAGCGCTTCAGCACTCGGTGGTCCTGTTCCGTGAGCTTGTGTGGCCTACCACTTCGCGGCTGAGCTGTTGTTGCTCCGAGACGTTTCCACTTCACAATAAAAGCACGTACAGTCGACCGAACTGACTTGTTGGATGAGTGGCATTCCTTGGCGGTGCCACGTTAAGTCACTGAGCTCTTCAGTAAGGCCATTCTACTGCCATTGTTTAGCTATGAATATTACATGCCGTGTGCTCGATTTTATACACGTCAGCAACGAGTGTGACAGAAATAGCAGAATCAACTAATTTGAAGGGGTGTCCACATACTTTTGTACATATAGAGAGTACCAAGACACACACTTACAGCATGACCGAGGTCTTCCCCATGGGAGCATTCCCCAGGAAGTCCCTAGCGATGGGTTTGATCCACAACACGATCACCACCACTGGAGCCAGAAAACTAATGTGCAACAGAATCCTACAGGAAGCAGAAAATACCGAACAGGAAGACATCACTAGTGGAGCCAAGTGGTTATTTGGTTTCACAGCTAAATCTGTGTTAGTGTTCTTACTGGATGAATGGGCGGTCTGAGTTCATCTGAACTGCGTCCAGGTGGGTCTGGGCTAGGCGGAGGCCAGGGAAGGCCAGCAAAGCACCAATAAAAGCACAGATGGCAGCCAGACCCAACTTCACAGTCAGCTTGGTCACAGGGACTCTGATGAGAGTCCAAATATAACAAACATTAGAGAGAACATTTGCCAACACACAGATCACTAAAAGCATATCAGTCCATGAATGACTATTCTATGGACCCAAGTTGTGATTTACATATTTATTTTAAATAAATTTAAGCTGTCCAATGAAAAGATACTTACGACCACTCAGCAAAGCCTTGCTGTTTTGCGAAAACTTCAAGGTTGTCAAAAAGACTGTTAAAACCTGCAATACAAAAGCATAAAAATGATAAAATTAACTAAACAAATCACTGTTAAGTGTGATATATATATATAGATATTTGTTTTTTATTACAAACACACACACACAGTACAGAACTTTAGGAACACCTGTATGAGATCAATATCATGCCAAATGTATTGTGAACACACAGCATGCATTTTGTATTTGTGTATCATGATCTGTACAAATAAGTACCAACTCACAAATGTAAATCACTATCCACAAACAAACACCTTTTGATTTGATATTTGTAAATCGATATATTGCATTAGAATATTTTTAGAACATCAGATATGCAGGTCATTTCCAAGGACCTTAAGGAAAATGACTGCCATAAAGATATGCGCAAACATGACAGATACGGCAAACCTGCAACTCCATATTTGGAAGAGCTTAGGTCACCTGAATTTAGTCAGGGATTTGACATGAAAAATACAAAAAGTTATCAAGCTTAAAAAGCGATTTGTAGTTGTAGGGGGAAAAAAAAAAAAGAGGGTTTGTACCCGTAGAAAGCGATTTCTATAAATCGCTGGCAGCCTCTCGTTCAGCCATGTTGATGCCTGCCTTTCAAGGCTGTAGAAATTACAGTATGGTAACCATAATGTTAACCATATGTGTACAATGTAAAGAATCAAAACCCTAGATTACTCTATATTTGCAACACTATTGCGGTGTACACCCGTTTGTAAAGCTCACCGCAAAAGTAGTTAATGGCATATTTGGGCGATGAACACAATACATTTGGCATATTACTGATCCCATACACCTGCTCTTTCCATGACAGATTCACCTGGTCAGTCAATGATCCCTTATTGATGCCACAATTCCACTTCAAATCAGAGTAGACGAAGGGGAGGAGACAGGTTAAAGAATACATTTTAAGCCTTGAGACATGGATTGTGTACAGTTGAAGTCAGAAGTTTACATACACCTCAGCCAAATGCATTTAAACTCAGGTGTTTCACAATTCCTGACATTTAAATCCTAGTAAAAATTTGTTTTAGGTCAGTTAAGATCACCACTTTATTTTAGAGAGAATGATTTAGTTCAGCTTTAACTTCTTCCATCACATTCCCAGTGGGTCAGAAGTCTACATTCACTCAATTAGTATTTGGTAGCATTGCCTTTACATTATTTAACTTTGGTCAAACATTTCAGGTAGCCTTCCAAAAGTTTCCCACAATAAATTGGGATAATTTTTTCCCATTCCTCCTAACAGAGCTGGTGTAACCGAGTCAGGTTTGTGGGCTTCCTGCCCACACATTTTCTATAGGATTGAGGTCAGGGCTTTGATGGCCACTCACATACCTTGACTTTGTTGTCCTTAAGCCATTTTGCCACAACTTTGGAAGTATGCTTGGGGTCATTGTCCATTTGGAAGACCCATTTGCGACCAAGCTTTAACTTCCTGACTGATGTCTTGAGATGTTGCGTTAACATATCCACATCATTTTCCTCCCTCATGATGACATCTATTTTGTGAAGTGCACCAGTCCCTCCTGCAGCAAATCACCCCCACAACATGCTGCAGCCACCCCCGTGCTTCACGGTTGGGATGGTGTTCTTCGGCTTGCAAGCTTCCCCCTTTTTCCTCCAAACATAACGATGGTCATTATAACAAAACAGTTCTATTTTTGTTTCATCAGACCAGAGGACATTTCTCCAAAAAGTACAATATTTGTCCCCATGTGCAGTTGCAAACTGTAGTCTGGCTTTTTTATGGCGTTTTTGGAGCAATGGCTTCTTCCTTGCTGAGCAGCCTTTCAGGTTATGCTGATATAGGACTCATTTTACTGTGGATAGATACTTTTGTACCCGTTTCCTCCGGCATATCCAAGAAGTCCTTTGCTGTTGTTCTGGGATTGATTTGAATTTTTCACACCAAAATACGTTCAACTCTAGGAGACAGAACGCCTCTCCTTCCTGAGCGGTATGACGGCTGCGTGGTCCCATGGTGTTTATACTTGCGTACTATTGTTTGTACAGATGAACGTGGTACCTTCAGGCGTTTGGAAATTGCTCCCAAGGATGAACCAGACTTGGAGGTCTAAAATAAATTCTGAGGTCTTGGCTGATTTCTTTTGATTTTCCCATGATGTCAAGCAAAGAGGCACTGAGTTTGAATGTAGGTCTTGAAATACATCCACAGGTACTCAAATGATGTCAATTAGCCTATCAGAAGCTTCTAAAGCCATGACATCATTTCTGGAAAAATTCTAAGCTGTTTAAAGGCAGTCAACTTAGTGCATGTAAACTTCTGACCCACTGGAATTGTGATACAGTAAATAATCTTTCTGTAAACAATTATTTTACTTGTCATGCACAAAGTAGATGTCCTAACCGACTTGCCAAAACTATATAGTTTGTTAACAAGAAATCTGTGGAGTGGTTGAAAAACTAGTTTTAATGACTCCAACCTAAGTGTATGTAAACTTCCGACTTCAACTGTACATGTGCCATTCAGATTGTGAATGGGAAAGACAAGATTTAAGTGCCTTTGAACCGGGTATGGTAGTAGGTGCACCAGTTTGAGTGTGTCAAGAACAGCAATGATGATGGGTTTTTCACACGCAACAGTTTCCTGTGTATCAGGAATGGTCCACCGCCCAAAGGACATCCAGCCAACTTCACAACTGTGGGAAGCATTGGAGTCAACATGGGCTAGCATCCCTGTGGAACACTTGACACCTTGTAGAGTTCATGCCCTGACGAATTGAGGCTGTTTTGAAGGGGGGTGTGACTCAATATTATGAAAGTGTTCAATGTTTTGTACACACAGTGTACATCCCCATGAGACTGCTGTAGTAGGGGTTAGTGTCGTGGACATACCAGGCTCCAGGCCAAACTCCAGGTAGTCTTCTCTGACCACTAGCACCAACATGGCCAACAGCAGAGATAGGAAACCAAAGGCCAAGCACACTGAACGCTCACCCCCCTCGTCAGACCGGAAATAGTGGCCCATCAGGGAGTGGAGGGTTTTCCTGTGAGAGGGTTAAGGGCAACACAGGGACAATCGGGCAGTCTCTCAACAAACAACTCCAATCAAGGAGGAGCACAACAGGTGCATCTGAGTGTTTTTTTGGCAACCGTGCATGTTTGGGTGACACGCTATACTTCCTGTTGCAAGTTTCATACGGTCAAGCTTATATCATCAAATTCATGAAAACTTGCTCACTTAAGACATGTCAAATTATATTTGTGGATTAATTTACTTCTACCTGATGCCTTTCATGAAGGTTTGACAGAATTTTTATTTTTCCATAATCAAAAAGCAAATTAATTCAAAAATAAAAATGTCATTTCACATACTGCATCTTAAAATGACCACGTTTATTTTGATTATAAGCTTGAAACCCATTCAAAAACAGTACGGGACTTGCAACAGGAAGTAGGCGGGACTTTCATAGGGTTATTGATGTATACAAGGAGCCCACTTTGTAGAAATTGACACCAACAGTTTTTACATGGTGATAACACTGACAGGTACAGTGAGTACAACTTAAGTCTTAAGAATAAGTTAAATTCCATTTTCAAGTTAAAATTGTAATACAACTATGGGATCTCAGAGAAGGTGAACGGAAGGATACAGGCAGCAGAGAACAGTCAGCACACACCAGAAGGCCCCAATGTGGACCTCCATGGCAGGGTCAACTACACAGAAGTAGCCCTCAGTGAAAAGGTAGATGCCCATCGCATACACTGCAAAGTCAATCAACCACTGGTACTCCAGGAAGAATCGCAGTACTGAGAATGGGAAAGGCGAGACAAAGCATAAATATTGTAAGGAAAAGATAAGGCCTAAATGCAAGGGCTTGGAGGGCATTTCAGTCAGCAGTAGTGGTCATGCTTTTGTTTTATTTACCAAGGGCATCAAGGACACCAATTGGAGCTTTTTCTAAGTTAAGGTCGATGTCCTTCGGCACTGTGAGAGGCTTGCTGTCCCCATTCTGTCTCCTACAAAGAAGAAGTCAGCAAACCTTCCCTGTAACAGCACAGTCTACTATCATAACAGTGATACAAAAGAAAAGACACCAGTTATACTGTATCATCATGCCCCCTCAGCTCACACCTGTCTCTCCTGCTGGGCTTGCTGGGCATCTGTTTGCCTGCCAGGGCGCACAGCTCTCCTTCAGAGGGGTGTTTGAACCGGAATAGACTGAAAGGATCAAGTTATATTTGTTTTAAACATACATAGCAAGTAGTTGGCTAGTAGTATGACTGTTGTTTTACTCAAATCTATTCACTATGATTAGGCAATTTCTCCTACCCTCATGATCTAACAAGGAATAACTCCAAACCACTATCAGGATGTCTCTACACCCAACTTCCAAATTCACTTCTGCATGAGATTTGTGTACATTACTTTACCTGCCATTGCATAGAAGCCAGCGGGCAAAAGAACAGTGTGGAGTCATTCTCTGCATGATGCTAGCAGCCAGCAAGCTGACCACCAGCTGCACTCCAATTAGCGCCTGTTCAGACAGACAGACACACACACACCTTGTTAATCAAAGTAGCTACAGTACAAAAAGGGGTCAACCCAACGTTTGTAGACAACCAACATGGAGTTTCCTGAGAATTTTTTCAACCGACAACTGCTGCGTGTCTCAAAGTTGTCGCTACTACACGTGTCGAGAGTGGGGGGTGCCCTCCTACAACTGTCAGTCATTCAACTTTTCAAGGAAGGAACCAAGTCCTCTTAAGCCAATGAAAGAAATGACCCAAGATAGCATGGATGGTAACCTTCAAAGCTAGCACTTCCCCATGTCATGGCTAGCAGCCCAAGTAAGCTATCTAACGGTGTGCAACGTGTCCGTGGCTAATAGAATGCAATAGCAATTTATGCTAACTTCAAACTGACGTATAGCCGCTGTCAATTTGAAGAGAACCTGAAGCAGTAACTGTGACCAGTAGCGACATTTTACCGGTAGCTACCTAGCTATTTTGTAGCAAAACGCTATAGCTACAAGCATTTGAATTAGCTAGCGAAGCATTACATACTGGTTGCAAGTGGACACAGATTAAACATCTAGCTACTCACCATCTCTCTTCAACGAACTGAAGTATATGTTAATAGTGTTAGCGACACACGTGTGTCTTGACAACTGATCAAAGATGGCAGATAAATTAAGATTGTTCACTCTGTCCGTTTATCATTGAACATAAGTTGTAAGTTCAGGTCTACTTAACTGACACCAATGCAATAGCAGATGGGTCTGGTCTTCTTAGTTCATTGACTTTCATTTAACTAGGGGGGGACGCTTCCTTTTCCGTCTCTGAGCTGATGACATTATGCTACTGTAGGCAGGCCTGGATTTGGATTCCACAAACCGCAGAAAACAAGCGGTTTCATTGGCTCGAATAGATGTCTGTCCACGATTTCTTTGGATCCGGTTACAAACTATGTCAAAAGTGGTGGAAGACGCCTAGTAAAAATACATTTACATTTAAGTCATTTAGCAGACGCTCTTATCCAGAGCGACTTAATCACAATAATAATGTATTTTCTAATGTAGAAAATAAATAGTTGAACCTGCTTAGCAATAAAAAAAAGCCTAGCCTAGTATAGATACTCTGTATCATAAAGCCAAGTACACGTAGACTACTTTCACAGCCGTCCAAACCAATCACACTAACTGGGCTTATTATTGTGGGAGTTGTAGTTTCTCATACAAAGTGATGAGACGCTTAATCTGTTCGCTATATTTTGCAGTTTTAGCAAAGATAATTTACAAACTTTAGTTTTAAGATGACAGGAACCAAAGTGTGGGTCAATGTTTCTCAGTGAACCCTAATTAGGGATGAACATTACAAATGTATAAATACACCTAGTACGATTTTATTGAGAAAGCACGCCACTTTTGTCAAAATTGAACATATGCAGCAGGCTATGAAATTGAACGCATCAAGTTAGGTGAATGAGAATGAAGTTAGGAAAAGGGTTAGCTAAAATGCAAAGAAGAAAAAAATCTACTTTTGACATCAATTTGACCGAAGCTGTATCGCTTCAAGACATGACCAGCTAGTACCCATACCAAACCATATTTGCTAGTACTGCAGGTGAGACTTATGAACACTGAACAAAAATATAAACGCAACATGTAAATTGTGTCCCATGTTTTATGAGCTGAAATAAACGATCACAGAAATTTTCCATACTCACCAAAAGTGTATTTCTCTCAAATTGTATGCACAAATTTGTTTACATCCCTGTTAGTGAGGTTTTATCCTTTGTTAAAATAATCCAGCCACCTGGTAGGTGTGGCATATCAAGAAGCTGATTAAAAAGCATGCTCATTACACAGTTTCACCTTGTGCTGGGGACTATAAATGGCCACTCTAAAATGTGCTGTTTTGTCACACAACACAATGCCACAGATGTCTCAAGTTTTGAGGTAGCATGCAATCGGCATGTTGACTGCAGGAATGTCCACCAGAGCTATTGACAGATAATTTAATGTTCATTTCTCTACCATAAACCACCTCCAACATCATTTTAGATAATTTGGCAATACATTCAACTGGCCTCACAACCGCAGACCATGTGTAACCACGCCAGCCGAGGAACTTCACATCTGGCTTCTTCACCTGCGGGATCGTCTGAAACCAGCCACCCGGACAGCTGATGAAACTGGAGAGTATTTCTGTCTGTAATAAAGCCCTTTTGTGGGGAGAAACTCATTCTGATTTGCTGGGCCTGACTCCCAAGTGGGTGGGCCTATTGCCCTCACAGGCCCACCCATGGCTGCACATCTTCCCAGTCATATGAAATGCATAGATTAGGGCCTAATGAATATATTTCAATTGACTGATTTACTTATATGAACTATAACTCAGTAAAATTGTTGAAATTATTGCATGTTGAGTTTATATTTTTGTTCAGTATATGTAATAAAACGTCTCATTAAAGTTTGGCTACATTTTCAGGTGCCTCCCTTATGTCAGCATCGGTTTTGACATGATGGGCTGTAGCCAATATGAATAGGCTATCACCTACACTTCTACATGTAGGCTAATTGTTTCTATACATTTATATACACTGATGTCTTTCTTAACAGTATAGCTACTGTTTTCGATTTTCAAACCAATTTAATTGGATATTTTGGTTAATGGCTTTGGTGCCCTAGCAGATGTTGTTTGTGCCATGGCAGATGGGCACCTCTTGAAGACTAAATGGCCTTGCCTCTAAAATCACGAAATTCCAGGCCTGCTATATACACTCGTTGTTGAGTGCACCTTGTGCTGGGGACAATAAAAGGCCACTCTAAAATGTGCTGTTTTGTCACACAACACAATGCCACAGATGTCTCAATTTCTGAGGGAGTGTGCAGTTGGCATGCTGACTGCAGGAATGTCCACCAGAGCTGTTGTTAATTTCTACCATAAGCCACCTCCAAATTCGTTTTAGAGAATTTGGCCGTACGTCTAATCGGCCTCACAACCGCAGACCACGTGTATGGTGTCGTGTGGGCGAGCGGTTTGCTGATGTCAATGTTGTGAACAGAGTGCCCCATGGTGGCGGTGGAGTTATGGTATAGGCAGGCATAACCTACAGACAAGGAACACTATTGCATTATCGATGGCCATTTGAATGCACAGAGATACTGTGATGAGATCCTGAGGCCCATTGTATAGTGCCATTCATCCACCACCATCAACTCATGTTTCAGAATGATAATGCTTGGCCCCGTATAACAAGGATCTGTACACAATTCCTGGAAGCTGAAAATGTCCCAAGTTCTTCCATGGCCTGCATACTGCCTTAATTTTGTCAACTGCCTTAGTTTTGCTAACTGCCTTAACTTTGCTGAACCCCAGGAAGAGTAGCTGCTGCTTTGGCAGCGGCTAATGGGTATCCATAAGAAATACAAATACAAATACTCAATAGACATGTCATCCGTTGAGCATGTTTGGGATGCTCTGGACTGACGTGTACGACAGCATGTTCCAGTTCCCGCCAAAATCCAGTAACTTCGCACAGCCATTGAAAAGAAGTGGGACAACATCAGCCTGATCAACTCTATGCGAAGGTGATGTGTCACGCTGCATGAGGCATATGGTGGTCACACCAGAAACTGACTGGTTTTCCAATCCACGCCCCTACCTTTTTTGTAAGGTATCCGTGACCAACAGATGCATATCTGTATTCCCAGTCATGTAAAATCAATAGATTAGGGCCAAATTAATTCATTTCAATAGACTGATTTCCTTGTATGAACTGTAATCTTTGCATGTTACGTTTATATTTTTGTTCAATATACTTAAGGGTTATTTGTGTGTTTAGGGATGTGTTGTTGCTGTGCTAGTAATTTGTTTGAAAGCCATTTGAGGACCACCAATGTTTGGGGTGTGGTCAATTGTACTCAAAGGTACGTGTTTGTTTATTCAAGTGTGACATTTAAAGTGTTAAGTTATTCCACAGTAATGATGTATTTTATTGAAAGTTTATTTCATGAGTTTGGAGAGTGTCAGAAGGGAGTGTTTTGACTCAAACTCTTTCTTTCTTCATAGGTTTTGTCACTGTTTTTGGTCCTACACATACAGTTGAAGTCAGAAGTTTACATACACCTCAGCCAAATACATTTAAAATCAGGTTTTTCACAATTCCTGACATTTAATCCTAGTAAGAAATCCCTGTCTTTGGTCAGTTAGGATCACCACTTTATTTAAGAATGTGAAATGCCAGAATAATAGTAGTAGAGAGTGATTTATTTCAGCTTTAATTTCTTTCATCACATTCCCAGTGGGTCAGAAGTTTACATACACTCAATTAGTATTTGGTAGCATTGCCTTTCAATTGTTTAACTTGGGTAAAACGTTTAATTAAGGTAGCCTTCCACAAGCTTCCCACAATAAGTTGGGTGAAGTTGGGTGTAACTGAGTCGGGTTCGTAGGCCACCTTGCTCGCACACGCTTTTTCAGTTCTGCCCACAAATTGTCTATAGGATTGAGGTCAGGGCTTTGTGATAGCCACTCCAAGACCTTGACTTTGTTGTCCTTAAGCGATTTTGCTACAACTTTGGAAGTATGCTTGGGGTCATTGTCCAATTGGAACAGCCTACCTGATTAAATAAAGGTGAAATACAAAATAAATGCTTGGGTTCATTGTCCATTTGGAAGACTCCATTTGCGACCAAGCTTTAACTTCCTGACTGATGTCTTGAGATGTTGCTTCAATATATCCACATAATTTCCCTCCCTCATGATGCCATCTATTTTGTGAAGTGCACCAGTCCGTCCTGCAACAAAGCACCCCCACAACATGATGCTATCAACCCTGTGCTTCACGGTTGGAATGGTGTTCTTTGTGGTGGTTTTGGAGCAGTGGCTTCTTCCTTGCTGAGCGGCCTTTCGGGTTATGTCGATATAGGACTCGGCATTTGGAAATTGCTCCCAAGGATGAACCAGATTTGTGGAGGTCTACATTTTGTTTCTGTGGTCTTGGCTGATTTATTTTGATTTTCTGATGATGTCAAGCAAAGAGGCACTGAGTTTGAAGGTAGACCTTGAAATGCATCCACAGGTACACCTCCAATTGACTCAAATGATGTCAATTAGCCTATCAGAAGCTTGTGAAGCCATACATAATTTTCTGGAATGTTCCAAGCTGTTTAAAGGCACAGTCAACTTAGTGTATGTAAACTTCTGACCCATTGGAATTGTGATACAGTGAATTATAAGTGAAAAGATCTGTCTGTAAACAATTGTTGGAAAAATGACTTGTGTCATGCACAAAGAAGATGTCTTAACCGACTTGCCAAAACTATAGTTTGTTAACAAGAAATTTGTGGAGTGGTTGAAAAATGAGTTTTAATGACTCCAACCTAAGTGAATGTAACCTTCCGACATCAACTGTAGTTGTATGGACTTGGTCAGACTTGGTCTAAAGTCTATGAAGGCACTGTTGTATTGGCAGTGATGAACCATCCAGAAGCTGTAGAATTGAGTACACCCTTTATTCTCCAGAAGCTATAGAACTGAGAACACCCTGTATTCTCCAGAAGCTGTAGAAATGAGAACACCCTGTATTCTCCAGAAGCTGTAGAACTGAGTACACCCTATATTCTCCAGAAGCTGTAGAACTGAGTACACCCTGTATTTTCCAGAAGCTGTAGAACTGAGTACACCCTGTATTCTCCAGAAGCTGTAGAACTGAGTACACCCTGTATTCTCCAGAAGCTGTAGAACTGAGTACACTGTGTATTCTCCAGAAGCTGAAGAACTGAGTACACCCTGCATTCTCCAGAAGCTGTAGAACTGAGTACACCCTATATTCTCCAGAAGCTGTAGAACTGAGTACACCCTGTATTTTCCAGAAATTGTAGTTTGGCGGGAGTGACCCCAGAAGTCTCCTGCAAGGCAGAGTTCAGTGCAAAGCGAAATTCAGGAAGATGCTGATCCCACCTTGTGTGCTGATCCCCCTCTAATGAAGCAATCATCCCCTTCAGGGTTCGTTTTACCCTCTCGGTCAGGTTGGTCTGAGGATGGTAAGCTGTGGTCAGCTTGGCAATTACACCCCAGTAGGTACAGAGCTCTTTGTATATTCCTGATATGAACTGCGGACCTCGGTCAGAGAGGATTTGGTCTGGAATTCCGAATCTGGTAAAGACCTCCCGTCGCAGAATTAGAGCAATGGCTGATGCAGTGGCTTTGCGGAGGGGAAACAACTCCACCCAGTGTGTGTAGTAATCCACTACCACCAATAAAAATTCATTCCTTGTCCCCCGGCTGGGAGGAAAAGGTCCCATGAGGTCAATTCCCAACATTTCATTTGGATGGTTCACCACAGTCTGCTGCATTTTCCCGGCAGGTCTGCCAATGTCTGGTTTGTATTTCTGGCAGACTTCACACTGCTGTACAAACTTCCGGGTATCAACCCACATGCCTGGCCAGTAAACCACCTCTTGTAGTCTTCGGTAAGTCTTAAAAACTCCAAGATGGCCATTCATGGGATTAGCATGATAAACTTGGATTATCTGGTCACTCAATGTAGAAGGAATGTAGACGCGATAATGGGTGCTGTGTATTCCATCTCCTCTTGGAGTTTTTCGATACACTTTATCCTGAATTATGCTATACTTATCATTGAAGCGACTCTTCGAGTCTTCTTCAGACAGACTCTTGTGGATCGCCATGATGGCAGCATCCTTCTGCTGTGCTCTCCATACACTCTCATCATCCAGAGGAAAGGAATCATCCAGACACTTAGCGGTAGTGTAAGTGCTGCACAAGGGAGGACAAACATTGGCAGTCTCTGTAATCCGAGAAAGGGCATCTGGTACAACATTCAGTTTTCCTTTGCGATACTCAATGATGAAGTCAAACTTCTGCAGTCTGTTAGACCAGCAAATAAGATGGCTGTTGGTCTTGCCTGATGCCAGAACCCACTGCAGAGCAGCGTGGTCTGTGACAACGGTGAAGATCTTCGCCTCCAAGTAGTAGCTCCATTTCTCCAAAGCCCAGACCACAGCGAGGAACTTCCTTTCAGTCGTTGAATAATTCCTCTCGACTGAGTTAAGGGCGCGACTTGCATAGGCAAGAACTTCTTCTGTTCCAAGTCCCTGTTTGGGCGGCAATTCTGTTGCGGTATTTATTAGAGAGGGGTTAAGAAAGATTTTGTTCGGGCACCAGGCAGGTATTAACCATGCCGAAAGGATAATAGTAGATTAGAGAGAGTACCACTACCAGACCCACACACATCAGCAGAAGAGACTGCCTAGAGTGTAGCCTGTTTACCAGATAACCAATGGAGAGAAAAGAGAATACACACCCTAAAAAACCCACATCACAGCACAGGGGTAACCCCACCAAGAATACCTAATACAATAATAATAATAATAATAATAATTGCAGAGAAATTGAACAGAAACTTCATACAAGAAAGAACCCAGTCATCAATTGAGGATTTGCAATAATCTGTATGATCTTCCAGTGGAGGAGTGCAGAGGGTATGAATGTGGGGGGTATTCAGAGACACAAAGGCCTTAAAAATGTCCACAATCTTCTCGCCCACATGTCATTAGTACACCCCACCTCAATACAGTTCAAATAACTATACACAACTTACAAGCAACCTCACTTTTAACTAAAATGTCCACCCAAATACTTCTGGCAGGGCAATAATAGTCCAGCTCTAATGAACTTCAATGGGAAGTGCATTTGAGAAATAGAAAGTCTGGTTGCAGGGTTTAGCACTGGAACAATAGCGGGAAGAGAAAGAGAGAAAGAGAACAAGAGAGATCTTAGCTGTGGTCTTCAGGCTTGCCGGTGTACTGTCTGACCGTCCAATGGTTTGTTGGTTTGTATGTCAAAGCTTCGCAACAATGTTGCTACTAATCCATGCGATCCATAACCTGTGCGGTCCCAAACGATAACAACCATGACCTAGATCTGTCACACCGATGATTGAGTTAAATACTTTATAAACTACACACGCTGAAAATAAACCAAACTTCCCTGCTGGAAGATGACACCGACAGTGCCCCCTCTAGGCATCCGCGGGTGACCAGCAGGTTATCCAACTGGATGGACAAATCCACCAGTTGGTCGAAGGAGATGTTGGCCTCCCTGCAGGCCAGCTCACGTCGAACGTCCTCACGCAGGCTGCACCGATAGTGGTCGATGAGGGTCCTATCGTTCCAGCCTGCTCCAAGCGGCCAAGGTCCGGAATTACAGGGTGAATTCCTGGGCGCTCCTCGTCCCCTGCCTCAAATGGAAGAGCCCTTCTGCCGCCACTCTCCCTTCGGGCGGATGGTCGAACTCCTCGAAGTGGTCCAACGCCGCGTCATCTTTTCCCATACGGCGTTTGCCCACTCCAGAGCTCTCCTTGAGAGGCATGAGACGAGGGCAGACACTCTATCCCTTCCCGAGGGAGCTGGGTGCACAATGGCCAGGTAAAGGTCCAGTTGTAATAGGAATCCCTGGCACTGTGTGGCCGTCCCATCATACTCCCTGGGAAGGGAGAGACGTATCCCACTGGGACTGGCTCCAGATGGGACGGGTAGAGGCAACCCCGGTTGCGCTGGTCGAGGCACTGGAGAGACTTCCTGTCTCTCCCAGCGGTCCATAGTCTGGACAACACGATCCATCATGGCACCAAGATGTTGTAACATAGCTGAATGTTCCTGGACGCGCTCCTCGACTTCTCTAACCGGGGTACCTGCTCCTGCTGACTCCATCGTTGGTGTGTAATTCTGTTAAGGCGCAGGTGCAGGAGAGCAGAGTAGAGTAAACTGGCACACTTTTATTCCGGTCAAAACTAGGCACAACATGATATCTAAGTGCCCAAAAAACACGGTTAGCGCGTGAATATACACCATTAAATAATAAACAATTACACACAAAGACATGGAAGGGAACAGAGGACTAAATACATGCAGTGTGATTATGGAATGAAAACCAGGTGTGTATGAAACAAGATAAAACAAATGGATATATGAAAAATGGAGTGGCGATGACTAGAAAGCCGGCGACGTCGATCGCCGAACGCCGCCCGAACAACGAGAGGAGCCGACTTCGGCGGAAGTCGTGACAAGTTTACTGATTCTTTACAAGGAAACTTTAGCTATAGTATTTTCATTAACTATTATTATTATTATTTAGCCTCCTGACTGTTTCCCTAAAAATGTGCCTAGAACATGTAGTTTGATTTTTACATTTGGTTGTAGGTGGTCAATCATGTTGCATAATAATGCAACTGGCAGATTCTTGACTTCTGTCAGTATCTTTCTGCCCATGTCTTCTAATTGTCTTTAGATCTGTCTGTCCTTGGCTAATTTTCACATTCTTTGTCTGTGTTTAGTTTCATCCCTGTCTTAGTTCCGCCCCATGCCTTCTGAAGACCCTGAATGCCTCACTTATAGGCTCTGCCTAATGATAATCTCCTTGTTGCATGCTTTGGACACGGCGGGGTCTTACATCTGATTGCCTGAAGATAAATATTTTGCAGATCATGAGGATTAAAACTTTAAATATGCATGTCTCACTCTCTGCTCTTGGCTGTGAGTCACACTAATGCAGTGTCACTTTTAGGAGAAGTTTTACTTTTAAGTTAAACATTTCTCGATGTATTGAAATAAATGGTGAATAGAAACAATGGTAATGGAGTCTTGTACGTGAAGGAAAATGGATGCCTGCCTCCTGGGCTGCACCACCTCCTCTGCTTTTTGTTTTCTTAGTATGTTATAAATTGCTTGGTTTGTGAATGTGTTCCAGGGCCAGAGATGAGCCACAGTGAAATGGTGAAACCATACCTTAATTCATTAAATGTTTGTCAACTGTTCTTGTTGTTGTCTGCCTCTACGTCACTCTGCCTGCTCAACCCAGATCCAAAGAACCTGTCACATTTTTCCAGCTTAGGACATTTAGATTATTTGTATCAGTGTTCAATATTTAAAATGTTGTTTTTGTTAAGTTATGCCACTGCAGTAATGTATTTTGTGTGTTGAATTCAACCTCAAAGGGAAAAGACAGTAGACAGATCAACAACAAACAGAAAAAATGTAGGTTTGCTTGTTTGAAACTGGCTGCAGTAGAACACACTGACACTATTTTCACAGGATGGCTCTAGTGTTACAGTGCTACAGTGATACAGTGCTACAGTGATACAGTGATACAGTGCTACAGTAATTCAGTGCTACATTGATATAGTGCTACAGTGCTACAGTGATACAGTGATACAGTGCTACAGTGATACAGTGCTACATTGATACAATGCTACAGTGCTACATTGATATAGTGCTACAGTGATACAGTGATACAATGCTACAGTGCTACATTGATATAGTGCTACAGTGATACAGTGATACAGTGCTACAGTGATACAGTGATACAATGCTACAGTGATACAGTGCTACATTGATATAGTGTTACAGTGATACAGTGATACAGTGATGCAATGCTACAGTGATACAGTGCTACATTGATATAGTGCTACAGTGATACAGTGATACAATGCTACAGTGCTACATTGATATAGTGCTACAGTGATACAGTGATACAGTGATACAGTGATACAATGCTACAGTGCTACATTGATATATATTGTATCACGGAGGCGCTCCGCACTGCTAAAGCTAACTCTCTCTCCTCTGCTCTCATCCTTCTAGACCTATCGGCTGCCTTCGATACTGTGAACCATCAGATCCTCCTCTCCACCCTCTCCGAGTTGGGCATCTCCGGCGCGGCCCACGCTTGGATTGCGTCCTACCTGACAGGTCGCTCCTACCAGGTGGCGTGGCGAGAATCTGTCTCCTCACCACGCGCTCTCACCACTGGCGTCCCCCAGGGCTCTGTTCTAGGCCCTCTCCTATTCTCGCTATACACCAAGTCACTTGGCTCTGTCATAACCTCACATGGTCTCTCCTATCATTGCTATGCAGACGACACACAATTAATCTTCTCCTTTCCCCCTTCTGATGACCAGGTGGCGAATCGCATCTCTGCATGTCTGGCAGACATATCAGTGTGGATGACGGATCACCACCTCAAGCTGAACCTCGGCAAGACGGAGCTGCTCTTCCTCCCGGGGAAGGACTGCCCGTTCCATGATCTCGCCATCACGGTTGACAACTCCATTGTGTCCTCCTCCCAGAGCGCTAAGAACCTTGGCGTGATCCTGGACAACACCCTGTCGTTCTCAACTAACATCATGGCGGTGGCCCGTTCTTGTAGGTTCATGCTCTACAACATCCGCAGAGTACGACCCTGCCTCACACAGGAAGCAGCGCAGGTCCTAATCCAGGCACTTGTCATCTCCCGTCTGGATTACTGCAACTCGCTGTTGGCTGGGCTCCCTGCCTGTGCCATTAAACCCCTACAACTCATCCAGAACGCCGCAGCCCGTCTGGTGTTCAACCTTCCCAAGTTCTCTCACGTCACCCCGCTCCTCCGCTCTCTCCACTGGCTTCCAGTTGAAGCTCGCATCCGCTACAAGACCATGGTGCTTGCCTACGGAGCTGTGAGGGGAACGGCACCTCAGTACCTCCAGGCTCTGATCAGGCCCTACACCCAAACAAGGGCACTGCGTTCATCCACCTCTGGCCTGCTCGCCTCCCTACTACTGAGGAAGTACAGTTCCCGCGCAGCCCAGTCAAAACTGTTCGCTGCTCTGGCCCCCCAATGGTGGAACAAACTCCCTCACGACGCCAGGACAGCGGAGTCAATCACCACCTTCCGGAGACACCTGAAACCCCACCTCTTTCAGGAATACCTAGGATAGGATAAAGTAATCCTTCTCACCCCCCTTAAAATATTTAGATGCACTATTGTAAAGTGGCTGTTCCACTGGATGTCTTAAGGTGAACGCACCAATTTGTAAGTCGCTCTGGATAAGAGCGTCTGCTAAATGACTTAAATGTAAATGTATATAGTGCTACAGTGATATAGTGCTACAGTGATACAGTGATACAATGCTACAGTGATACAGTGGTACAGTGCTACATTGATATAGTGCTACAGTGCTACAGTGCTACAGTGATACAGTGATACAGTGGTACAGTGATACAATGCTACAGTGATACAGTGCTACAGTGATACAGTGATACAGTGCTTGCAGACTTAACTTAATTAACCAAGTTCACATAAACAACCCAACAAAGTGTCAAACGTGATAGTTAGCAACTCCATTTAAACATAAACAGTAAATATGAATTGCAGTAGAAAAGACAAAGACAATCGGTTTAGAATCTGTGATTTGATTAGATGTTTGTTGTAGGGTTTTAAAGATATTGTCTGAGCTTGTCTAAGACAGTGCTGGGGTAATATTTTGGCAACAAGGACCTTTCTACGTGCCTCTTAAACATCCAGTGTGGTGTGCTTGATCGCACATGATACAAACATACACAGGTCCAGGCCATGCATAGAAATGACAGATAATCCTCTATAAAGAAGTCGCCTCCATTCTGCCACTGGAGCACACAGAGTAAAACCTCCAAGATCTTTTGCCAAAAAGCTAATAATGGCATTCAAATCTGAATTTAGCATGTACGTTCACTTGGTGGGGGTCTACAATTTGAACATTCTTCTGATTGGCAGCACCCCTCTAGCTGGATTTGTGTTGGATGTTGTGCCCACAGAATTTGTGCACAAGAGCGCGTGATTTCAATCAGAATGGTGAGTGAAATTAAACAAAGCATTGTGAATGATGGTAACATCCCGCTTATGCAAGTATGCACCACCAAGCCTACTTCTTCACCTGTAAATCCTGAAAGGGCTGTCCAGTTTGTTTGAATATGAAAACTCTTTCCTTTGGAGAATTCAGTGCGAAATTGTGTTTGATTGACTAGTGTTGTAGAATCGGTGGAGAAAGCGGGTAGACTATCTGGTCTGTAGACCTAGATATGATGGTAGGCACAGTGTGCTGCTGTCAGCGGTGTCTGCTGAGGGGAGGACGGCTCATAATGTATTGAATGGAATCAATGGAATGGTATCAAACAGATCAGATGTGATTTCCATGTGGTTGACTCCATTCCAGCCATTATTAGAAGCGCCCCCGTCCCCCTCTCAGCAGCCTCCACTGGGTGCTGTATAGATCAAATCTAAATCTACTGTAGGTCTATATGTGTTTAAAATATTTTGTGTGACACAATATACATAATATTACCTGCACTGGTCTTTTCCTACTGCCACTGACTTTGCTGTATCAGTACAACTGATATGTGGTTGTCTCACCTAGCTACCTTAAGATGAATGCATTAACTGTAAGTCGCTCTAGATAAGAGCGTCTGCTAAATGACTAGAATGTAAAATATCTATGGATACATATGGTTGGATCCATAACATCTTTCTGATAGCTCATTGAAGACACAGTCAATATAAAAGAAAAATAGCACCTTAAAAACACTTCCATCACTACCATCTTTGATACAAATGGTAATTCCTCAGCCACATTAACCATCTGTGTCCAGAAATGACTGGGAAGTGGGCACAAATGAAATGCTAATATTCTGGGGGCCACAAGTGTCTCCCCCCTGCACTGCTGAGGGGCCTCTCTGTTCCCACACCACTTCCCTGTCTCTGTCCCAGTGTGCTGCTGTGAATACAGTGGGCTTGTGGGCTGGTGGAAGAGAGGCCATCCTATTGGTCCGTCTTTGTTTGCAGCGTGGATGTTATTCATGCCTTATTTGAATACATGCAAATGTGGCAGCGGTGGCCCTGTCAGTGGACCCTCCCACCTCCTGCACTTCTCCCTCCACTCACAGGCTGCATCCTCCTCTCTGTTTGATGCATGGATATTGGTAAGGTAACCAAGGAGATTGGGACTGATTTGTCAGAGGGATGTAAAAGAGGAGTGAGATTCATGACTATGACATTTCAGACACCGCCATATCTCATGGGGGAGCCTCGGACAGGGATGGACTGGAAACACAATGCAGAGAAAGAGCCCCTGTGGAGACACTGTGCACAGTGCACAGCCCCTCCCTATAACACCGCCATTCACCGTTTGTACTGTACTGAATTGAACAAATTAAAATGATCCGAATGCCAGATGTGGTGGTGGCAAGATATAAGGCTTTTCAAAGACCATTGATTAACCAGTTGGCATGTGACTAGCACTGCTAGAGTGACATGTGTCAAGCAGCACATGAAAGTGTTTGCCTCCTTTGTCCTTTATTACCACACTTTAACAGATCATGGATTCTCTCTTTCTTGTTGGTGTCGTCATTGCTCCTGCAGACTGGTGTCTTAAGTCATTTAGACAATAACAAAATACCAAGTGATCATTGTGCATAACATGGGATTGAAGAAAGAAAATCCAGCTACATTCTCAGTTATGATAGCTGTAGCATTTTGTATATCATTTGTGTGGTCCACCCCCAGTCTAAATAGGCCTAATAACATTGTAATTGTTAAGTAATAACATTTCTGCATGTTCAGGCATGTATTCATAGTCTAATGGAGGTATACACAGTACCTTTGGTTATCCTGGATGACCATCCATCCATCCACCTTGTTTGATTTAGACTGTTTCTAAGCAAGAACAAACATCTGCATTGCGTGCACTAGGCCTAGAGTAGTTCTCCATTCTTTCTCCTTACTTTATGAGGCAAAAAGGAAGTCCAAAGGGCCAATGCCACACCTGCAATAGGATGAAATTCAATGAAACCATCATATTCACTTGTTTAGATCATCCCGTAGTATCCCTGATTAGGGGTTTAGGCTACATAAATGCAGATAATTCAGCTGAACCAAGCCAAATTGGATTAGCATGACTCTGTGTGTAGCACATTTGCTACAGTTTGTCATCATACTGATTCAGGATTCTGACTTCATGAATGTGTGCACGTGTGTACTTGCATAATTACTGAAATGTGGACCGCAGAGTGAAGGAAAAGCAGCCAACAAGTGCTCAGCATATGTGGGAACTCCTTTAAGACTGTTGGAAAAGCATTCCTCATGAAGCTGGTTGAGAGAATACCAAGAGTGTTCAGAGCTGTCATCAAGGCAAAGGGTGGCTACTTTGAAGTATCTAAAATATAAAATAGATTTTGATTTGTTTAACATTATTTTGGTTACTACATGATTCCATATGTGTTATTTCATAGTTGTGATGTCTTCATTAAATTAATATTCTACAATGTAGAAAGTAATAAAAATAAAGAAAATCCCTTGAATGAGTAGGTGTGTCCAAACTTTTGACTGCTACTGTATATACACTTTGCATCTTAAATCTTCTCGTGTTTGTCTTTGTTATTTCTCTACTGTTACCCCACCATTAACTTTACTGGCCATATAATACTGTGCCTACTGTATTTTGAGACAGTGAAACTGAATGCTAATTTTTGTAACAATATGATGGTTGTTTTTTAAGGAGGAATGTTTGGAGAAGAAATAATAAATTGAGAAAGGTTTCATTGTATTTCCTACTCTACATTTACATATCATTCCAGTTTTATTTGATGAGAATTGTATCTAAATTGTATCCAAATGTAGGCCTCCCTCCCGATGATTAGAAAATTAAAATGAGCCAAATTTCACATCATGGATTCAAATTTGACTAATGATTATTTTCGAGGTACCTTAATTTCATCTCCACATTCCACAAGTAGCCTAGTTATAGCAAAATGGCTGGCTCTACCAAAATGCCTAAATGGTAAAAATATTTGAGGTCTATGTCCCTCAACGAATTTTGCATATGTCCCTATACACATACGTGTTTTGAATGACAATTGTCCCAAAAATCTTTGTGCTTGAACTTGACCGTCGAAATTGCATGGGAAAGGAGAGGAGAATTTTCCCCTTGCCCCCTTCCTTTATGCTGCGCAAATGGTTGAGACTGATGTCACTGCTCATTAACATAAAATTCAGCTTGTTTGTAATTAAAGAGGGGTGGCAGATAGAATCGAGTCTTTTTTTCTCATGGTAGGGAACGAATAAGCATCTTTCTCTGCAGGAACTCTCCAGAAAACACACTGTAAGTTTATAAACTTTCATATAGTTATTTGATTAGTTATTATTGTTGCACATATAGGCCTCAAAGCTGGCTACTTTGCATCCCTTCATTTGGAAGAAAAAAAATGCAATATGCATGTGCATTGGGCTATCGGTTATCATTTCTGTTTTTTCAACAATTACACACAAGTTAATACAATTCTATGGGTATAATGTTGAGTCGTGCATAACGATAATAGAGAATGTAATTATTTGGACTTCATATTTCCTTCTCACATTTGATGTTGTTAGGCATAAAATATGGGATTCATTCTATGTGTCATTGCTGTGGAGAGACAGAGCTAATAACCTTACCTATCAAGTTACGATTATTAGCTAATAATCTTAACTTGATAGATGTTATCTATCACATGGATTTCTTGTGACATGATAGGTCTACTCAAGCTCAGAGCAGTGCAAGTTGAGGTTGTTTTTACCTCACACTTAACATCCTTATTGATGTGTTATTGATGTATTCACATTCACACATGATTTCTTGTCAGAATTTCTTTAACATGTGTGTAGACAGAATCCAGAATGTGCTTATTCCAGTATCATATTTCCTCCAAATATTCCCTTCACCGATGATATAGAAGATATATGTATTGATGATACAGAAGATATACGTATTGATGATACAGATCGATGTTATCCCTATGAGAGCCTCTGCATTGAGTCAGTGGACATTTCCGCTGACACTTTCCACAGATACAGTATACTGTACATTGCAGGTCATTAGGCATGGCATCAGTGCAAACACTGCTCTCCTGACTCACTTGTGTTGCTTGGACAATGACTGTTGGTGTTAGATTTGCCTCCGGTTCTCCTTACTCACCAGCTTATGTGGAGGTTGGTGTAATAGCTGCATGGCAGAGAAGGCTGCATAGTAAAGGTTACTAGACATAGGCCCTGGCAGGATTAGTATTTATGTGTGCTGTCTATGCATGTATTTCTTCTGGTTTATATGACATTGCAAACCATCAGAGTGGTTATGCACTTAATGTTTTGAGAGAGCACTGATGACCAAATTCAATGAACTCAGTGTAAATCAAACTATATCTTATGAATCTCCAGTGGATGGAAGGGGCACTTGCTATTCCCTCTGCTCTGTAGATTTTTTGACTGATGTCAGCCTACACCCCTAAACTTTGGCCTTTCTGTGGGGACACCTTCAAAATGTCTCCCCCCTAAATAGCATGCAGGGACAAGTTGAGTTGATGATAGGGCTAAGTATTTGTGAGCATTACTTAGCTATTAGACAGGTTCTACTGTTTCCCATTTTATTCTCATTTTACCAAACAGTTGAGTTCATCTTTTGATAATCTAGATCCAATAAAAACGTGATCGTCTTCATTTCCGATTAAGCTAACTTGGATTTTAAATTGAGTCCTATCATGACAATAGCTCACAATAGGTCATAGGCATGTTAGGTCAGTACTAATTGGTGGAGGGCTTGCGTGCTTGAGGGAGGTATCCCACCACCCCAAATATTTGCTCTCTCTTTGGCTTGATGCATGACCCTCATGCCCTTATGTGGGGTCAAGCCCTTTGAAGTATGGCTATTACAATTCCCAAAACCATTGAACTTGATGCTGGTAATTCTGTGATTTTGTGTGGGTGTATGTGTAGTAATTCTGATGCATATTCAAAGCAATTATTTATGGGCTATATAAATTGTTATTTAATATGATTCATTCTGAAGCTATTGATTTGGAATTTGATTTTTGTCTATCAATGGCTGATCAGATCACAGGCTTGTTGTGAGTGACAGACACAAATGTACTAATCTTTGTGCATGATTCTCTATAACGTTGGATTTGGCTCAGATTCTTCTCACTCACTTGGTTAGGTTGGGCAATATTGCATTGATTCTGCTATCATGCATTAGATTACAATATTTACATTATGCTGCCTATCTATGTAAATTACAGGAAAATTCAAATGTGCATATATGATGAAAATAAATGAATATGATTATAGTAATTTACAGTCTAATGCAGCGGTCTGGCAGTAGACTGATACTGTATGTTGTTCTCTATCTCCTCATCCCCCACACTCACATCAGAGAGAAAAAGATGAAAGAATGTTTTCTGAAATGAATCACCAATTAGAAGACTCAGAGAGCCGTCTCTATTAGAATGTGGTGAAACATACATAGTGTACATTTGGGACAATATAGCATCTAGTATGAATCCCATTTATATACAGTCGGTAAGATGTATCAGAGGTATTTCACCAGTGTCCTCTTCAGACAGAAATACAGTTATGGCAAGGTAATTATTGCATTTACAGTTATATTACAGATATATAAGAGTTTAATATATAAATATATATATTAATAATAATAATATAATATACAAAGCTCCAAACTGTCATGCAATGGTTATTGAATAGCTATGCATGGAGGCAGTAAGGATAAGGATGGCAACAGCCAGATGTGGTAAGAAGATGGCATAAGAGTTGCCAATGATTTTCTTTTCAACACTGTGATTACCTTGTTTTACAAAACCTCTTTGTTATCAAAGATATTATGACTTTGTCAAAATACATATTTATTTATCAAACGAATAGATATTTTGCATTAAGAAGACACTGAAACTATCAGTTAGATTCTATCTGGGTCACAAATATATACACACTTCAATATGTTACATGTTATATTCAGACATTTGGGTGTTTTATGTCCATCCTTTTCTAAATGATCCATGCGATTCCTGCTCTTCTGTCCAAATCAATCCTAATAATTATATGCTCACACCAAAGTACTTAAGTGGATTTGACCCTTGAAGGATCTTTTACTGTGAGTTTATATGTCCCATCATATTGACTGTTCAGAGAATGATAACTACCAGTATTTTATATTAGATTGAGCATACTGTATGTTTCACTTCATTGGAAAAATGGATACATGATTGTGTTCTTTGACCAATAGAATTAAAATGATCAGGTGTTCCACACAGAGATGACATATACAACAAATTTCTAGAATACAGTAGCCGATTTTTACTGTAGCTGGGGAGCAAGTGTCTATGTGGCTGTCATAGGTTTTACCACCTCCTTTTTCAGCGATAAGTAATATGGCTTAAGACCAGGTTGAAACATAAAAAATATGAAAAACTAAAATTCTATAGAATACAACAAGAATGTGCGTTCAGTGTATAAGCATTGCACTCCACAATACTGTATGAATGTTAATCTCAGATTTAAAAAAAATCGAATTTAGCACGAAATTGATACAATGTACTAAAAATTATTCTTCAACATATTAAATAAAAGTCAACCCAGAATCATATTACGTTATTTTAGGTAGCCTATCAAAATGTCCATTGGCCTATACTTTTTTTTATGAACGTCAAAAACTATCAGCATGACATTCAATTCGGTGTTGTTGGCTTCATTTGATTCACTTTCGGTAAATGTATAGATTTCCTCACCAAATATCTCGATAGAATTTCATTGTGTTCGGTATCAGTACAGATTTTTCAACCGTTTTCATTAATCTTACAGTATGCAACACATGGGTCATTCCAGCCACCTCTTCCATCCACACCTATGAATATATAACGACACACCATTAATGATTTAACATAATAATCTATGCATTCTGTGGAATACATGAAATCATGTGTTGAGTGGGGAGACTATATACATTTACGTGTTTTAGGGGTCTAGTGTTAATTCACGATAGTGATGGCTTTATTTTCTTATTTTTATTTTCTTGGAATAGCTATTTGACACTTAAACTGAATGTGTTGTTATGGCGATTTCTTTATATTTAATACAACATGATAACTCCAATAATTGTTTTCTTTATATTTAAAATACCAAGGACAATCAAATTATGTTTAGTGGATCTACGTTTAATGAGTGATATCTGAGTTTTATAGTACCTAAACCTCTAATCTATCACATGGAGTCTTTTACGAGCATACTTTTTTATCTTTAATTTTGGATTTTTCTTATTTCCATTATGTTATCCACATTATTAATGAAAAATGTTTATTAACTGCAATTTTTAAAAAGTACCAAATGTGATAGGCCTATAGCACCTAAAATATATGCAATATGATGTGGCTCAAACGGTTTATAAACTGCTACAACCATATTACTTAATTGCCACGACTAATGATTATAATTTCCTTACAATATAATAAAAGTGTGAACAATAGCTTTTTCATTTTGTGCAACAGGTTGTTCATCAATGTTTGTCATAAGATACCGTGCATTCTATGACTACTGCTACTTTCGTCCAATGGGGGTCGCTGTTTCTGCAGTTGCTTCAGTCCTTTCTCTTGACGTGGTTTGTGATTTGAACAAAATTGCCACAGATTCGAGATACATGCTGAAATGTGTGAATCTCAAAACTATAATGTAGGTTCATTTTATCAGCTTATATTCACACGAATTTTGCAATGTCTAAAAGTACTCTCTATTTTCATTTTAGATTTATGTGTATTGTTGTGAATTGTTAGATATTACTGAAACTGTTTAAGCTAGAAACACAAGCATTTCGCTACACCCGCAAAAATATCTGCTAAATATGTGCATGTGACCAATAACATTTTATTTTATTTGGTAAGAGCTATTAAAGCCAAATTATGTACCAAATAGTTGTTTTGCTCATGTATGCCACTTAGACATAGCCTACACTTCACATAATCACAACGCCTGGAATAATCTTAATACTACATATCAAACATATTAGGATCTGTTATGATTATTATTATATTCGCAACTTATTTATATTGCATAATAGGTGCAATATGTTGTATAAATCTGACATGAACTGTTAATTTATGAAAATGAAATTCCAGCATTTCACCTAGCTTAAATGGCATCAGCTAGCCTACTGCAATGCAGTTACAGGTATGTTACAGATCTTACAGTGAGATACTACATTGCAGTAGGCTAGCTACCACGCGACGCCATTTAGGCAAGGTGAAATGCTGTTGATGTCAGTTTATACTAAATATTACACCTATTATGCAATATAAATAAGTTGCGAATATAATAATAATAATCATAATAGATCCTAATGTGTTTTATATGTAATATTAAGAATATTCCAGACGTTGTGGTTATGTGAAGTGTAGGCTATGTCTAAGTGGCATCCCTGAGCAAGAACAACAACCAAGGTCTTTAATATCCTTAATGGATAAAGTATAGGTTAGATTCAGGAGTTCCATTTTATAGCCTACTGATAATTAAATACATTAATGTGTGGATGTACATATGTTCATAAAAGTTGCCTATATTCTTAAAAATCAAATAAACGATTCCCTTGGCCCAATTTACTCCTTATACTATATAGGTTTACACTGGGAATAAAGCCCTGTTATAACGTAGAGGCCCGAGTTAATGGTCAGCTAATTCAAAAAAGCTCTGCTGCCCTTGACGTTAAAGATTGAGGTTGTTATCAAAATAAACATGTTTCTCAAATTGACATTGAAGTGACTATGTTTTTAATGAAGATAAATTACATTACTGTTATTATTGTTGTTGGGTTACTTTTTACACTTTTATTTCCATGGTTTTATCTCTGGTCAGATGAGCTGCGAGAAAGACTGTAAAGATAGTAAATCGAACGAAACGCTGGTGGGTATTAATATTATCTCTGTTAATTGACTAGTAGCATATGACTTTCCAATGAGTAAATACATTATGCTAAATATAGGCCATGCAGGTGTCTATACACAGTAATTCATCTCACCAGAAGTATTTTTTGTCAGGAGCCTTCAAACCTTGCAAAGGTTGTCATTTTTGGGGGGGTGGCCTAATTGATACATTTGATGCCCATTATATTCAGATATTCAACAGAGATAAATTATTATTTTGAAATATGGATTGTTATTTGCCAGTATCAAGCTTACATACCAAACCCTTTCACAATACCATTAAATTGTGACTCAGGAGGGTAACCTATCCCTGAGCCTGACGTAAGCACGTATTCACTCACGTAGTAAAATATAAGAAGCTTGGACTTTCAACCCAACGCTGAATCCATCCGCAACCAGATCATCCATCGTTTTTTGAAATGTGGTATCTGCTCATTTATTACAGGCGTTAAGTCGGTTATTGAATGTGAAAATACTCTTGATCAGAGCACGGTTACGCCCGGCCAGAGGATGGAGATGTAGTCACCGAGCCTTTTCTCTTAGTGGTAGAGGAGGCTGCAGAGCTTCGTTCTTGTGCTCGGCTGTTAGAAAAGGAACGGTGTCTTTTCCACCTCTAATCATTGCGCTTGCACGTTCCGTGCTTTTTTCTGGAAGGGACTGAAGGCTTGGTGCGTATTCTGTCTCTCGGCGCTGTGACTCCGTGACTAGGCAAGCAGTTGACGCAAGTTTAGGCTACTTCAAGCAACAGGCGCAGCACCAGTAGTTGCAGTGACAGGTCACTCCCTCTCCGCTGGTGCTATGGTGCTGAAATGGGTGCCGGCATTTATTTTAATCACCTCATTAGAACTGTGCAATCCCGCCTTTCTACGAGGATTGAATGAGAGTTGACTTCAAAGAAATTGGAGCTGGAAGATGGAGTTGTACTTTTATATTTTGTGAAAATATGTAAAACGTATCTAAAGGGTAAACGTTTGGTTTCAATGAGAAGTAGCTGTCAGACAGTGTTCTGGTGTATTGCGTCTTGCACAAGCATTTCGCTATACTCGCAATAACATCTGCTAATCACGTGTATGTGACCAATAAAATTTGATTTGATATGACACCAAGTGATGGGCGAAAGCTTTCAAGCATTCTATTTCTCTGCTCATGCATCCAAGTCGTGTTGGGTCCCTTCTATAGGTCTCTCTAAGTCATCCCTCCCACCACTCCTCTCCCATCTCCACCACACTATAGCCTACCCATCTATCTGTCTCTTGCTTATGTCTAGCGAATGATTCAGAAAAAGATAATGGGCGTAACTAAAAAGGGAAAAGGACCATTCACGCTGAGTTGGAACAATAGACAGCAACTCACAATGGACAATGCATAGAGGAGCACAACTGTTTGGGTTTCTGGACACGTCCACACCAGGCGGGCCTGTGAGGGGGACCAATGACAGATATGTGCAGCTTCCCTCCGAAGCGGTGAGAAAATGTGGTGCGGGACTGACTGGCAGACTCATTACTTGCACATATCAGAGAGTCGTCTCTGCTATTTGGCTTGTCTCAGGCCACTCAAGCAAAAGTAAAGTCAGTGTTTGGCATAAACTGCTCCGGGGTGGATAGATTCATTGTATAGCTAAAGTGCATCCAGATAGCTCCGGGTTTTTTTCTCTATGGGATTGGTTCAATATCGTGTAGCTGCAGCAAACTCTACACTGCTGCTGCAGAGCTAGAGTTTTTCTATAACTGAAATTCAGTTTGGACATCAGTAAGGCCTATTTTAATGGATTACCCCAAATTCACGGTATGTACGTATGCATGAGATTTATTCCAACGGGTTGTCAATCTTATTTCAGTTGGATATAAGATCAATAAACTGTCAACTTTGGTATTGCGTAGGTATTACCCATGTTTTGTACTTCTTACAAAAGTATAATAATAATAATAATAATAATAATAATAACATGAATACTACTACTAATAATAACAGCATTATAAATCATATACATCATTATACATTGTTTGTTTTTGTTGCTTATTAAAGTAGACTAAGTTTGAAATGATATATAGATTTTGACTTCCACTTAAAAGTAAGAAAACATTAGTAGTGTGTCGGCTTTAATACCCTATGCAATGCCATGTCTTAACGGAATCGTCCATTGTGCAGTCCGCGGAGTAATGATGGGGTGAACCGAGTGGCCCCAGCGCTGGCGTTTAAAGCAAACAGTTGTGCGATTGTTAGGAGAGCCTGGGAAAATGTTCAGGGGTCTGGGAGGTGGAGTGTCCTGACGCCAGACCCTCTTGTTAAGAAGACCTCTGTGCGCCCAGACATCATTGTCATGCTAATGAGCGCCTGCACGTTGTTGAACTTGATTTTGACTTCTTTCTTTGCGGCTACATTTTTCTCGGTCACTTGTTTGTGGGAAAATCTTCTTTGGAGCTACAGTGTGAAATTAATTAATCAGGCCTTTGCAACGGACAACAATAGACCCCAGAGGATCTTGGCAACACACAAAATGCTTGTATTATTTTAGATAAACGTTATTTTACCAAGCCTTAAGATCACTGAGGGAAATACTAACTGCACACTCTCCGTTTAGATTTTTTGAGGACATTTGTGACCAGTTGAAATACAGATTCTTCTTATGTTATGTGATTATAGGCCTGGACTTGTTTTATTATGAACCTTAATGGTGGATCAAAAGTAAATACGTTCTAAATGGGCAGAAGTTTTGCAATTGAGTAGTAGCAGGTGTGTGTGTGTGTGTGTGTGTGTGTGTGTGTGTGTGTGCGCGAGCTCTTCTCTTTCCCTTTACCCACAGTAGGCTATATCTTGTTACTGTAATTTTCATATTAAAATCCAGAGACTATTTATAAGTAGACTAAGCTTGTTATGCTGTTCCACTTCAAAAATAGCTATTTTTGTTTAAAATCTGCTGCTAAAATAGTCTTTTGTCAGCTTCGGTGAATTTTGTGCTGTGCACCATCTGAAATAGAGCACTTTTTCTGATAATAATATTTTGTCCTTGCATAATTACATCTGTTTATGTATAACGCCAACTTGTTGTTTTCTATAGTTGACATTGAATTTGATGGATATCTTCAACAGGCAACAGGTGCTGAAATCAGAGAGAGACTTTCATCCATAAGCAATTGCCTTAAGGTAAATCATTTCCATGCTCTTTTTTTGCTATGAGTGTGTCAGCTTTAAACTAGTAACATTGCTTTAGCTGTGATATTTAGGGTTTATACATTTCATAAGGAAGTCGGGAAAGAAACCTGTCATTTTGTATTTTGTCCACCTATGGGAACATTGACATTAGCCATCGCTACCATGCACTTATTGTATTGATGTGATATTTCCACCGAAAAGTTAAAGGGTGTGAAGGTCAAAAGGTGTGGACAATGTTAAATAAATCGCTATATTATTCTCTATATGCGATAAAGAGAGTTGTAGGCTATGCTATTTAATAGCCTATTGAGTCGCCTATATTTATAATAGCCTAATCTTCATGCTAGGCTACACATTCTTGTGAAGCGAGATAATGATATAAGACTTCTCAAAACTCCCAATCTATCCCTAGACCTATGTTATCATTGTATCAATGACAAAGATGTATGGGGTGTGTTTACGATAGTGCACTATTCGTACTTTCAAGTTGGAAGTGCTATCAGCAAAAGCAGCATCAAAGTAAAGGAGGCGGTTTCGTTTCAGCTCCAAGGACAGGGCCTCTATAGCCGCGTTCATTCTAACAGCTCTTTTTATACTTTATATTCTAGCTATTTATCTGATTTCCTCTGGGAAAATGGTCTTTAGCACTGTTTCTCACCATATTAATATTTATAACTGTATAGATTTAATTATAGGTGAGAGCAGCAGGTTATTCGCTGATGGGACGAAATAGGCTAAACTCTAGAAAAACTCCTACTTCATCATGACCAATGAATGAGCAATAGACTAGAACACAATATTATAACTATTAACATTTGAAAGTTAAAGCCTAGATATTACCGTAACATTATTGATTGAAAATATGGCGCAAAATACTTTCACTCGTTGTAAAATTAATACAACCTTAATCGACTTACTCCTATTAATGTTAGGCTACTGAATGGGGATGGCATGCACATTATTGAAATAATAGGGAACGTGTAAGGCACTGTAGAAAATAGTTTCATTTATAAAGGTATATATGCTACCAGAACTTCATAGTCATAGGCTACAGTATAGGCCTAGGTTACTGAACTCTTACCCTACGAGTTCCGGAGCTTGCTGGTTTTCTGTTCTACCTGATAATTAATTGCTCACACCTTGTGTCCCAGGTCTAAATCAGTCTCTGATTAGAGGGGGAAATGAAAAGATCCAGAGTTGAGTTTGAGGGGTGTAGGGTATGCCATGTGGACAGTGCGCCTATGATGGAACCTTATAAAACAGGACATGACGCAGGAAGGGGGCGTATCTGGTACTGTGACAGTCCATATGAATTCACTTGACACTGTTTACGTATATGTCTACTGTATATGTCTACTACTCGTCACCTGTACAGAATTAGGAAGGTAAGACAAAAAAACAAAAACAAAGATGGGATATGAAACTATTGTCACAACGTTCATTAACGGTTTATCTGACATTTACAGATGCACATATTGCTTTCTGAAGGTTTAGAATGACTAAATAAGGCCACCAAGCCACCAAGCCATTAGTTAAATTGTTAACCAAATAGCTACCGGGACTATCTGCATTGACCTCTTTTGCACTAACCTTTTTTCACTGTTTAATATCTATCCTGTTGCCTAGTCACTTTATTCATAGTTATATGTACACATCTACCTCAATTACCTCGTACCCCTGCACATCGACTCAGTACTCGTACCCGTGTATAGCCAAGTTATCATTACTTATTGTGTATCTATTATTACTTGTATTATTACGTGCTATACCTTATTATTATTTCAACATTTTCTTTCTCTCTTCATTGCTGGGAGGGGCCGGGCCGTCAGTAATCATTTAACTGTTAGTCTACACCTGTTGTTTACGAAGCATGTGACGAATACAATTCCATTGTTTGATTACATGACAATTATAATACACACACTTGAGAAAACAAATTTGACCATTTGTCATCCATTTACCATTGTCCTTAATTCCCCTATAGTTTTAGGTATCATGTTAGTCACATTACTCATATTGTTTAAGAAAGGCGCTTCATAAGCCTGTCTTCACTGGTGAACAGGCTTCGATCTATTTGCTCATGTCTTTAAAAAATTACACTGAAACTACGATCTCATCTAGTGGGGTTGCATTGTTTCTTTGGTTGATAGGCCTATGACTTTTAAACATATTTACAATATTATCTGAGAAACTACAACTCATGCAAAAAAACAGATTTAATCAGAATATCCCAAATAATAAAAAACCGAGCGCGCGAGCTATCATTGGCTAAAGTCAGCGCCTGTCCATCATATTCATCTGTGTCATGAGGTGAGGAGTATGTAATGGGTGTCATGAATATTTGCTTTTTATGAGGAGAGGCGGTAAGGTCTGTCCGGGTTTAGGCCTAATTTACGTTAGCGAGGAAGGTGCGTATGGGCTTATAGGTTATGGAGCCAAATAGCATCACGTAGCCTACAAAATGTCCCATTTTTATTTTTACAGAAATATTAGGATAGGCACCAATTTCTACTGTGAATTAGGAACCGTGTTTCTGTCTGTCCCTCTCTCTCTCGCTCCATCTTTCTCTCTCTCTCTCTCTCTCTCTCTCTCTCTCTCTCTCTCTCTCTCTCTCTCTCTCTCTTTGTGTGTGTGTGTATGTGTGTGCGTGCGTGCGTGCGTGCGTGTGTGGTGTAGGAGTTAATATAATTTATACTATTTATACTATATATAAAGATATAATTATCTGCAACAGATCTATTTAGATAGGCGAGTCGGTTAGATAACATTCCTACGGTGAGAGATTCATTTTGTAGCCTGTTAATATATTTTCTCAGTTTACTATAGGTAATAATGTAGTAACTAGTTCATTTCACACCATTCATTACACGTAAAGGTATTTTATATATTTACTGATGTTTTTGTGAACATTTAAATCATTAAATGTTTTCATGAACTTCTGCATAGTAGATTGCTAATTATAACAATGTCTATGCTCACATTTATTAATAGCATGTAGACCTATACCACAAGAACCATTAGGGTACATTATGGTGACTAAGAAATATGAAGTGACTTTAGGCTATATATATATATATGCGAAAATATTTAGGCTAACAACACATAATTGTGAAAATCCAGGAATTGTTCCCTAAAAATGGCTACATGATAAGTTTACTCTAATGATATTTTAACTTTCCAATTATAAAACGAAGAGAAATGTTTCAGGATAGATTGATGACAGGGGTAGTATCCCCTGACAGAAAACGTCGGGTTTTCGAATGCGTGAATAAAAATCTAATTTCGGTAACAGTAGGCCTAATAATGCATAAAGCTTTGTAGCCTATGCGTTATGAAATTTCACATGACATTTACATTGTCATGTAATTAGATAAGGTATTGGTTTCCCTTACCGTCACACATGAGATGGCTTCGAGGTTTAAAAGTAACATTTCATGTGTAATATCAATAGTGGGAAATTGGTTGGCTTTAGGCTAAGGTGTCGCCTCAAAATATTAAAATCGATAGATATTTACTATTTAAATAGCCTACACACTATTATTCATCTGAATGAAACAATGTTGTACAGTAACTTCAGCCGTGTTCCATGTACAAGAGACTCGTTATAATGTTTTGTCATTTTGATCCAGTGAAATGGTTCATTCCATTGTCTGGTCTCAGTTTTACACCTCGCATATGGGAAATTCCATTTTCTCATGAATAGGGGATGTCTCGGCAGAAGAGTCAAACGTCGTCCATTGGTGGCCTATTAGCATACTATTTTATGAGTAATACTTAGTAATAATAGTAGTAACAATTGCACTTTCACTTAATTGATATTACACTTTCACTTCATTGATAAACCTATATGTATTTTATAAATGTAATTATTGTGTGTGTGTGTGAGAGTGTGTCAGTGTGTGGAGGAGGAGAGAGAGAGAGAGAGAGAGAGAGAGAGAGTGTGTGAGTGTGGCTGTTTGTGCGCGCGTGCGCTTACGTGGGTGCGTGGGACATTTTTATCTCGAAGTTGTAACCATGTAAACTAGGTGGTTATTCATAACGGATTACTAAAACTATTAAGTAGGCCAACTCTCTGCAGGCCAACTATGAAATCATCTCTCATAAACGCAAATACACACCGCTCAATATATATATTTTTTAGGTCTAATTAATTTTAATCTTAATATTAAATTCATGAATTGAGGAATTAACATAAAGGCCCTATTTCATATAGCTTACCATTTTAACTACAATGACAGCTATCAGCTTAACTGATTTAAGTGCACATTGTGTGTGATGATTTATATAAAGCATGTAACCAGTAGGCTAAAAGGGCAGTAATTTCGTGGTATTAGATTATTATTCAAAAACATAAATTATGTTTATTTGGCACCAAATACTTCAAAGTTGGTAAAATGATGTTGTACATTATGAAAAATTATATATGATTAAGAAACGATTCATAACATTTTCAGTCTTTTTACACATGTATACAAAAAAAATGCACGGCCTATGTCTTCAACTCTGTAACAAGATGCAATAGGCCTATAGGTCTATTGTGTCGTTATACTGGTGAGCGTTGCCTATAAACTCGAGCGACATATAGGCTTTCTTATCCATATTCAACAAGAATGGGTGTGGCAAAGAAGTATGGTCACCTCCGTAGCGGAAAGTGGCATAGGCCTTATGATGTTATTGAATGGCAACTCGTTGTCAATGGATATTCATGATCATGTGTATCTGTTTGCAAAGCTGTTCCTACCTCGAATAATCAGATGAAAGTACACTTGTGGGTTGACCTCATTCGCAAATAGGCGTACGTATTCTCTCTGCCTTGTACAATAATAACATAGTAATATTTCAGCATTGGCGTTAGTCATTGAGGTTTTTACATGGCAGCAGGAGCTACATACTGGCCTAGTTTGTTAAGATATTATTTAAAAAAGTAATTTATTTGAGGGGAATTATTATTTTTGTTAAAGTATTGATTTTTAGCCAGCTTTAGCCTTTAGGCTTATTCAGTGAGCTGCAATGCATCAAAGATACAATCGTTATTTTTTCACTGATGCCTGTGCACGGTGAACCGGAGAGGAAGTTATATGCTATTATGGACTCTGAGGCTATTGCAGAGCGCTTGGTCACGGCCGTGTCCACCACAGTGTCCCAGGGTTTCTCAGCCATGTGTGTCAATGCATGCCTAATGCTGGTGACATCACATTTCTATAGGCCGTGTGACCCCCTTGGCCTGTGCGAGTTTCTCCCTGCTCCAGCCAAGCTCCCGGTGCCTCTGACCATGACAGTTGCGTCGTTTTCTCTTCTCCTCGTTTTGTGGTATCTCTCGGTGCATTTCTCGATAATGTGTTATGACCGGTATGCATAGTGCTCCCGGAGACAGTGTGAGTAAAAGGCTTTGTTTGATGAATGTACCGGCAATGTATGGAACATATTTTGACGCTTGTGTGGATCCGTGGCTCTCACTCTACTGACCAAATAGCTTTCTATCAGGAGTTTAATAGGAATTCATGACTTGCTTGTTTGCCTATTTGAGCCGTTATGATTTTTTTATGTAAGCCTTTAGTGTACCATTTGATTACAAAAGCTGAATCCCTACAACGGAAGGACTGTATTATCATGATTTAAATGTGAGTATTACATATTTTGGGGAATCATTTATATGCCTTGTCTATTGGTCTGTGTTGTTTTGGGTGTCAGAAGTGGCTTTGTGTTCTTCATCAAATCATCAGCAAGACAATGTTGTAAATGAAGAACAGTCTGAATAGAGTCTGTAGACTATGTGTAGAAATCAAGAGTTATGTTTTTGATTAAAACATCATCAATAGTATTTTGCTCCTTCGTCATATATAACAAAGTATTTATATGAGTTTTTGTTTATTTGTATCAGTTGTTGTTGAATATTTTCAGATATTATCAATAGGTTTCCATCTATTTTATGGAATTTGATTGAATCCAGGGCCAATGCCGGATTATAGCCTATAATGCATGGCCTTTCTACTCCGTATCCATTCCAGAGCAAATTGTTAACACTATGTGCTTTTACTGAAGTTCATTGCAAGATGATCTGAACTCTCTATCAACGATGTTGTTGACATTTACTTGTAAAGTCGTTATAGCAGGCTGTAGCTCATGTTGTTCTAGTTTGTCATGCTTTAAACCCATGTATTTCTTCATTTACTAAATATTGAAGCTAGTCTGGTTTGAATGGGTCGATTGGAGCTGCCATTTAAAACAAAAGTATACTGTGGCGATATTACGATATTAAAGGGATATTGTGGAAGCAGTGTTACTTTTGTTACCCATCCCTATGGTGTTGATAAGGCATGGCATTGGTGAGGAAAAAGTTTGGTTTGTGAAGGACTTGTAGGCTGCTAGGCTACAGTACTGGGCCTATATAACTAAGAACAAGTGATTGAACTTGAGGTGGTAGTTTTGAAAGCATGTTCATATAGGGAAGCTTTTTATTTGATGACTTCTAGTTTACACATGATACTATTGTGTATACACTATCCGCCATGCTAATTTCATCCTCTTCAGAGCGTTTTAACATTACAATCACACGTATAACATGCGTGCATTGCAGGGTCGTATCATAAGTATAATCAATATGTATTCAAATGTGTCATAAATACATAATACATCCTGGTATATATAAGCACGCTCTTGAAATCGTGCCCCATAGCTTATTACGCACGCACGCTTGCAAGTGCGTAAATGCGTGTGTGTGTCTGTGTGTGTTTGATAGCAAGAGCTCGAGCCTGCATACAAGCGAATGTAATGACACCATGTGACCACAACAGAAGCACTAAAGCAGCACCCGGCACGCGGCGGTCCCTTTAAGAGACGTGGGTTAGTTTCTCTCTTTGGTTATCTAGCTGAATGAGTTTATGTGATATCATAAAGCTAGAGAACCGAATGTATAAACTAATTCTTCAGACTTCAGGAACCGCCAATGGAGCGCGGCAAATCTGGACCAGGTTCTGTCGGAGAAAGACAGCGAGCCCTGGAACTGAGATTAGGTTGTGCCCGCCGAAAGCACCGTAAAACGCAGCGTTGGACGTTCCGGTGAACCAGTGGGCTATAGATGGAATAAATGTTGGCTCAAATCGGATTTATAACCCCAAATGGCATTACGAGGAAATGTATGGGGAGACAGTGGTCAGAATCGCAACATCGTTTCAGCCGGAGAATGAAGATAGCCTCCATTCAAAAACACAGTGATGTGGGGTGGTCGTGACAGTGGTACCCGGAATCTATAGATGCGGATAATGTTGCCTAATGAGGATTAATTGAAGGGACTTGCAGTGGCATATACATTTTGCATGATGTTTAGGCTATTTCATTAATTATGTAGGCCTCATTGGGGTTCGATGTATGACCCGGAGGTGAGAAGAAACGTTTATCGACATAACTGTTTCAACTGATTGGTCCGTTCTAGTGAGTCACGTGCACTGCGGGCTGCTATCAAGCTATATGGAATATAACAATCAGACATAAGACCCATATGGCAGGCCTGTAGCTACAGTATGTTGGCAAGCTGCTGTGCCTCGCCCAGATCAGAGAGCAATGTGTTTGCATGCGCTTTTTATTTAGTCTCTAAAAGTTGATAACAGGGGGCCACAGTGGAATGTCTAGCCATATAAAATAGTTTATTTTAATTTCAACCAACAGGAATGAGGTTATTGAGGCAGTGGTACTGCTGCTGGAACTGCTGTTGGGGGAGGCTAACATATTGCCAAGCAGTGCCATCATCACCAGCATATTTTTGTGCATATAGCAGGTTTGTTCAAGTTAGTTGGCCTATGTCAAATGGGACATTGTAGTTATTTGTATCATCATAACTTGGTCTTGTGTATAACGCTGTCATTAGAACAAGCCAGAGACTTTAGAGGTGAAAACAAAATGTCAGTGTACTGTGTGCCTTGCTCCCAGGCATAGCCTCTAGCCCTAAAGAAAGCCTACAGACAGATACATAATACACAATGATGGTGATGATGACTCATATGTAGATCTACTCAAAGCACCAGACACAGGGCAGTCCAATCAGAATGTTCTAGGAGGTGTGGAGAGAAAGAGAGGTACATAAATGTGTGTTAATATGGCCGTATAAAGCTAAAGCTTCCTTTATCATTGGGTAACTCCCTGTACTTTGAGTTGTGTGTGATTTGCTTTAGCCATATACCTTAACAGGCTGGTAACTGTCACTGACAGCTGTTTATCTGATTAAAGATCATAATGGCAGAGAGGCCTGCACGGCAGTAAATACACTGAGGACTATATCATTGACAGGCAGGCTGTGGGTGCTCTCCGGACTCGCAGCGTGGACCGCTGAGTGAATCCAAGGCGATTGTGAGGGCGAGATAAGGCCTGCATGGTTGGCTGGGTGGTGAGAGATGACCCGATTGCAGGGCCTATTTATGCCAACCTGTTTTGGATGGACAAGTGTCCATCTATCTCACTGATGCTCTATCCAGTCCAGTCCCATGCACTCCCTGGTCGTGAGATGGGATTTACTTTTGGATTTACTGTTGAATTTTAAACAAGCTAACTACATCGACTGTGGTTCATTCACTCCTAGTCCCCATGTACAGGGGTGGTGAGGAGAGAAGACAGAGGGGACTGCACCACAGGTCAGAGTGATATAGCTAGGCCTGCCTGCCTGGCCTAGCCTGCTGCAGTATACCTAGGGCTTGGCTCAGCGTTCGGCCGGAGAGTAATCTAGGATACTCCAGGATGTTTTACTGGCCATTGTTTATGAAGCCATGGGGGCTGTTCATGAAGGTTGTATAGGCCCAGATTGGAACTATATTTTGGACATTGCGTGCCTCAGTGTAATTGACTTGTGACTGTCTGATTTAGCCTCACTATGTTGACATGTTTACTCACTATGTTCAGATTAGGATAGACTGATCTGTGCATTTTGTAGATTAGAATATATTTTGGGAGCCTTTTGCTATGGTTCATCCACTGTTCACTATTCCTCGTATGAGCAAAGGTGGCAAAACAATATAAGCAAGGCACAAGCCCTGTTTTTTATCTATGAATTATAGGCCTATATTCAAGCTTTATGACTGCGTAATTTACAGAGAGATTGTTACATTGCTGGCTGATGCGACATCTTGTCAATTTAGGAGGTGTAGACTCCGATTTTAGGTATGATTTCTTTGTCTGTAATATTGCACATTTGAGAACACTATTTCCGCCTAACAAATGGTAGCCTATAAAATAAGCCATCTATTCCAAATTGTATGAGTATATTATAAATCATTCAGCGGCATACCACTCCGGATACAACCCAACTCATCACCATAACATTTAATCCCATATTTTCCTCTTATCAGTTTAATACTATTTCCTTCCTGCTTCCAGCCCTACATAGTCATCTGATCTGGTGATGGAGGCCCTAGTAGTCTTTGATTCAAGGCCTACCTAACCTGTACTGCGCCACCTACAGCCAAATCATAGTGACGTTTCATGTAGTGCTGAGGCCTAATAAATTAGGGATCTAGGCAGGACCCTTTGAGATTGAAATGCAGTGTGTGGTGTGTGTGTCTGAGACATGGCTGCATTTCATTACACTGGAGAAACAACAAGTAGACAAGAGGGTTTCAGACAAAACGTTAGATGGAGACGAAGATGGTTGTGTATACATGCTGTGCATTTCTAACCAAACTGTCATGTCAGTCTCTGTTGTGGAGGCGCAATTTGGCTATTGCATTTTGTCTGTCTGTGTGCAGCCTTACAGGACATCGATAACACAATTAATTTGGTGTGGCCAGTATCTTGCTGTATCTGTGTTTACTTTCTGCAGAAATATATTTTTATGAATTTTATTTAAGCTTTATTTAACTAGGCAAGTCAGTTCAGAACAAATTGTTATTTACAATGACGGCCTACCCCGGCCAAACCCGGACGAGGCTGGGACAATTGTGTGCCACCATATGGGAGCCCGAATGGCGATGACTGTTTTTCAATGTATGTATCTATGTATGTATGTATGTATGTATGTATGTATGTATGTATGTATGTATGTGTGTGTGTGTGTGTGCGTGCGTGCGTGTGTGTGTGCGTGTGTGTGCGCGTGTATGTATGTATGTGTGTGTGTGTGCGTGCGTGCGTGTGTGTGCGTGCGTGCATGTGTGTGTGTGTGCGTGCGTGTGTGCGTGCGTGCGTGCGTGCGTGCGTGTATGTATGTATGCGCCATACATTGTATGCTCTATATATTTAGTGTGGTACCATTGTTTTAGGTTTACATTAGGATGTACAGCCATGTTGCCATCTTGAAATAACCTCTTATTGTGTAGATACTATCAGTAGGCCTATAGTGCTATCATACATGCTATAGTGTTATTCAACCGGGGGTCCATGGCCCCCATAGGTCCAAGGAGGTACTGCAGGGGGTCTGCACATTTTTTGGGGGGGGGGGGCTGGGAAACTTATTTTTCATTTCAATGTTTTTATGAATATTGCTAGCAACAACAATATATATATATACATATTTATAACATACCTACAGTAGAAAAGAGGAGAATAACTTCTTTCTAATGATGTCAGCTTTATTTCTCAACTCCTATAATGGGTAAATTATACGCATTGGGATGTTCATAGGTTAGTAGATATACCCATAGTGCTTCATTGTTTGCATAACAATGTCTGTGTCATAGTTGTGTCTAGCAAATAAGTCCTGTATTGTTCTGGTTCCTTCTCTCTCCACTGTATGCAAAAAAAGGATCCATTCTGTATACAAATGTTTGAATTGTTTTTAACACTACCTATTGTCTGTAATCCCCAACTCCCTGATGAGCTGTCAGAGGATCAAATTAGAAAAACACGGAAACTGCTTATTTTCGTATAGTAACTGAATTCCCTGAAACGTGTCCATGACATTTGACTTATGCTTATTATTGCTACCCTCAAACCATTGTACTGTAAGGCTACTCTGTGTCCATACCCTTCATGCCCTGAGCATCAACTTTACCCTGTGCTGTAGGCCTACATCAAGGAAGCAATGCAATTTAGCACAAGTACAGCTGATCATTTATATTATTGTTGTTAAGCTTATTATGAATATTATTGTTATTATTATTATTGTTATTATTATTCATTATGCCCCTTTTTCATTGTGTGCACTGTTGATTGACACCAGCCTGAGGTTCACATTGATGCTGTCTTGAATTTACAAACTCAATGTCTATTTTTGTTTTCACCTCAAGAAGCAAATGGCCTATTATCTTTCTCTCTAAACTTACGAATTCTGAGTTTGGTAGCTTAGCAACAGCCTCTGACCCATGTAATGAAATGAAGAAAAAAATGAAAGTCTGATATGCGGGTTCTCACATTGCTAAGGATGATGCCGAACATTTTGAGTGGCGGTACAATGTTTGAAAGCTGGGTGCATTGTTATCTTTCAGAATTTTATGTTGGATTCACAAAAAGAACCAACACTATTGCATGTGTGTGAGTGTGTGTGTGTGTGTGTGTGTGGAACTTGAAGATGACCATCATTTTAATATCTATGTCAGGGACTTGCCTATACTGCCTAAACTCAAATGCATATTGACTTGAAGCCTATATACGCCATATTCCACACATTACTGTACATAGACCTGATACTACATTTTCATTTACTATTTGCAATCACACTATGAAATCGGAAACGTAGGTTATTATAATATGTTTATTGGTACGGCACAATTGATGAAACTTGGGTCTATTTTAGGTCCGTGTTTTCAGGAAAACGTATCTGACCTGCTGTACGAAAATATAAGGATAGAACATTTCTCTTTGCGATTGAAGAGGCTACTGTAAATGTGAGCATCCATTTTAGTATTCCCATCACAATGTAATGTGTTGTGTGTTGCACGCCTGTGGGCGAGCGCGCTCTCGACAGAAATACGCGCGTGTCTTTGATAGAGGAACGTTAAGTAACCGAAAGTTTGGAACACGCACGTCAACTTGGTTTCATTTTTAACACAGCATTATCGCATCGTTCGTTATCAGTTCTGAGATGACTTCATCATGGCTGATTGGAAGTTAGTACTTTTTGTAATGTTTATTGAGACCCATCCACACTCGCATGACCTGATAAAGAATGTATTGAATAGGCCTATTTTAACACACTTTAACATTTCAGTTGCTTGTGTGTTCAAAGGTATGAGTGAATTAATGACTTTCCCCAAAATATATACAACATCTTGTGACAGTAGTAAAACATGTACTCAAGCAAATACTGTATATTTTGAAGTAACTCTTCTTCTAATTTATATATTTGGAGTTCTTTCAACTCTATTTTGATTTCTGTCAAATCATTGACATTTCTTGTTTTTCTCGCCATAATAGCATTTTGTGTCGCATTATGCTTTAGTTATAATGTTATTTTCTGATCGTCGATTTTGCTAAATATAATTCGGTATTTCCATCATGAGATTTACATGTTTTAACAAACAACAAAATGCTTTAATTAAACAGAGAATCTCGTTGTTACCAAATGTAACACATGCATTTGGTTATTTGATTACATTTGATTTAAGTAGCCTAATGGAAGACAATTGTAAGGTTATTTTGTAAACGTGAAATATGTTTTATTATTTTGTTCTGAGAATAATAACACTTTTTTATTAATACTATTATTTGATTTGATTTGATTAATATTACATGAACACAATAGTATTGTGAATTTATTATATTTGGTAATACTAGGCTAGAACAAAGCAGTGGAGATGATTACTGGTCCTGCATGTAAAATTGAGGCTACATTGACATGGAAACACCACAGTTATTAAGCATCATGTGTTCATAGAGATGCCCTCTATGGCTACTCATGGAGTCCATGTTCCAGAGGTAGGTCATCTGATGACTGAAGGCTCGGTGTCATTAAGCAGTGTGTGTGTGTGTGTGTGTATTACACAGTAACAAACTCATGTTGCACTGTGGAGGAGTAGTGAGGGGGTTGGGATCGCAGGGCACCAGAGGCATTCTATTATATGAGTTTAATCCCAATGTTTTGACTCCAGTACTGCTACCCCAAGGCCTGAGAATATGCCTGCTGTAGCATACAACAAAACTACAGAAGCAATTTGACTATGATGCATAATTCACCATATTTTTGCCACACATATCAACTGAATTCAGGATCCAGGACCTCAGGCAGAAACATCTTCTTTAGCCAGGAAAAAAAAAAACACAGAACAGAAAGAGATTGAGACAGAGAACAGTAGCTTGTGTGGGAATGGGCTAGAAAGAACAGGTGAGAGTTCTACCAGCCTCTTAAGCTTGAAGAGTGTAGCCACAATCCTATTTTAGCATTCATAATGTTTTTTTTTTGGTGGTTGGGGGAAGGGGGTGAACACTTTTGTCTATTCTGAAGAGACTCTGTACATCTCATTCATGTGCAAATGAACCGACACAACATTTGGAAACATTTCATACTGTGTCAGAAAACGTATCTCAGAAACAATAACAAAAAAGGTACTTTGTATTCTTAGCAAATCCTTTACGGGCACATTTGACATTTTCTGTATGATTTGGAAAATGGCCAAATTGTAATGCTAGAGAAAGGCTGTGTGTATTAGTAATGATACCGTATAGCAGAGATTGAACACACCAGATCATAGGCTTCTTAGACCCATGGAGGCTGAGGATGTTAAAGACTGTAGACCCAAAGTAACTCATACACTCTCCGAAAAAGGGTTCCAAAAGGTTTTGCGGCTGTCCCCAAAGTATAACCTTTTTTTGGTTCCAGGTAGAACTCTTTTGGGTTTTATGTATGTATAACCCTCTGTGGAAAGGGCTTCTACATGGCACACAAAAGGGGTCTACCTGAAGCAAAAGGGGATCTTCAAAAGGTTTTCCTATGGGGACAGCCAAATAACCCTTTTTGTTTCTAGATAGCAAGTTCAACTGTATAAGTTAGGCCTGAGTCTGAGGTCCAAAACAATTTTTGTATTCTCTGATTACAGATTCATTTAGTCTTGGATAACTTTTGTTTGACCATCATCTTCCCATGAGTTGAGTGAGGCGGCAGGGTAGCCGAGTGGTTAGAGCATTGGACTAGTAACCAAAAGGTTGCAAGTTTGAATCCCTGAGCTGACAAGGTACAAATCTGTCGTTCTGCCCCTGAACAGGCAGTTAACCCACTGTTCCTAGGTCGTCATTGAAATTAAGAATTTGTTCTTAACTGACTTGCCTAGTTAAATAAAGGTAAAACTTTTTTTTTACAACAGGCCCACTCACTGATACAACAGGCCCACTCACTGATACAACAGGCCCACTCACTGATACAACAGGCCCACTCACCAACAGGCCCACTCACTGATACAACAGGCCCACTCACTGATACAACAGGCCCACTCACTGATACAACAGGCCCACTCACTGATACAACAGGCCCACTCACTGATACAACAGGCCCACTCACTGATACAACAGGCCCACTCACTGATACAACAGGCCCACTCACTGATACAACAGGCCCACTCACTGATACAACAGGCCACTCACTGATACAACAGGCCCACTCACTGATACAACAGGCCCACTCACTGATACAACAACAGGCCAACACTCACTGATACAACAGGCCCACTCACTGATACAACAGGCCCACTCACTGATACAACAGGCCACTCACTGATACAACAGCCCACTCACTGATACAACAGGCCCACTCACTGATACAACAGGCCCACTCACTGATACAACAGGCCCACTCACTGATACAACAGGCCCACTCACTGATACAACAGGCCCACTCACTGATACAACAGGCCCACTCACTGATACAACAGGCCCACTCACTGATACAACAGGCCCACTCACTGATACAACTCACTGATCAACAGGCCCACTCACTGATACAACAGGCCCACTCACTGATACAACAGGCCCACTCACTGATACAACAGGCCCACTCACTGATACAACAGGCCCACTCACTGATACAACAGGCCCACTCACTGATACAACAGGCCCCTCACTCACTGATTGATACAACAGGCCCACTCCTTGCCCACTCACTGTGTTGCATGTACATGATGCCCACTCACTGATTTATCCACTTCCATGCATTACTCTACCCATTTCTCTCTCTCACGTTTACCCCTCTTTTAAATGGTCTGATCCAATTTGTCAGATTGTTGGGTTTTGGCAGAGACGTAGGGTGGCCTGGTTGTGTAATCTATATTCTAATTCCATTGTCCATGATTCTTATCCCTTTAAGATACTTTAGGGACCTTGGCACATTGTGTGTGCAAGGTGTGCTCATGTGGAATGGCTGTGAGGGTGGCTAAGTCCCTCACCCCTCTAATTCCCCCACTGCCACCCCCCTCTCCTCTTCCCCTCAGTCCAAGCCAGGCCCACCTCCCCCAAAACCCCCACCCCCCTAACCCACTCCAGGTATACACCCCCACACACCCGCCTCTCTCTGTCCCTAACAGCACAATCTCAAGTCAGAGTTCAATGGCACTTCTTTCTTTCCTTTTTTCCTCTCTCTCTCTCTCTCTCTCTCTCTCTCTCTCTCTCTCTCTCTCTCTCTCTCTCTCTCTCTCTCTCTCTCTCTCTCTCTCTCTCTCTCCCTCTCTCTCTCTCTCTCTCTCTCTCTCTCTCTCTCTCTCTCTCTCTCTCTCTCTCTCTCTCTCTGTCTGTCTCTCTTTCAGCTTTTTTTTCTACTCTAGTGAAATTTTGCAATACATGGGTTTTTGCCACCTCCCTCCCAATGTGAACTTTAGCTGCAATTCTCCAGGCACACATGCATTGTGAACACAGATTGAAAAAGAAATGAGTACTTTTTTCAGCGCTTACAATTCTGTGGCTGCCTCTCCCTTTCTCCCACGCTGGGCTCAGCCTCTATGAGTGGCGGTGCGGTCGCTCCGAGATGTGATCGAATAGTGTGAGTTTCTCCTCTGTGATGATTGTAAAAGCGATGTGGCGTTTCATTGGTGAAAACAAAAGTAATGAACTCCCTCAGCAGATCTCTGTGAGGCTCTATATCATATTACAAAACACTTAATTATTTTACACCTTACCAGAGACATGCCTGCTGTCATATACAGTTGAAGTTGGAAGTTTACAGACACTTAGGTTGGAGTCATTAAAACTAGTTTTTCAACCACTCCACAAATTTCTTGTTAACAAACTATAGTTTTGGCAAGTTGATTAGGACATCTACTTTGTGCATGACACAACACATTTTTCCACCAATTGTTTACAGACAGATTATTTCACTTATAATTCACTGTATCATAATTCCTGTGGGTCAGACGTTTACATACACTAAGTTGACTGTGCCTTTAGCTTGGAACATTCCAGAAAATGTCATGGCTTTAGAAGCTTCTGATAGGCTAATTGACATCATTTGAGTCAATTGGAGGTGTACCTGTGGATGTATTTCAAGGCCTACCTTCAAACCAGTGCCTCTTTGCTTGACACCATGAAAAAATCAAAAGAAATCAGCCAAGACCTCAGAAAAAAAATTGTAGACCTCCACAAATCTGGTTCATCCTTGGGAGCAATTTCCAAATGCCTGAAGGTACCACGTTCATATGTACAAACAATAGTACGCAAGTATAAACACCATGGGACCACACAGCCGTCATACCGCTCAGGAAGGAGACGCGTTCTGTCTCCTAGAGATGAAAGTACTTTGGTGCGAAAAGTGCAAATCAATCCCAGAACAACAGCAATGGACCTTGTGAAGATGCTGGAAGAAACAGGTACAAAAGTATCTATATCCACAGTAAAACGAGTCCTATATTGACATAACCTGAAAGGCCGCTCAGCAAGGAAGAAGCCACTGCTCCAAAACCACCATAAAAAAGCCGGACTATGGTTTGCAACTGCACATGGCGACAAAGATTGTACTTTTTGGACTAATGTCCTCTGGTCTGATGAAACAAAAATATAACTGTTCGGTCATAATGACCATTGTTATGTTTGGAGGAAAAAGGGGGAGGCTTGCAAGCCGAAGAACACCATCCCAACCGTGAAGCACGGTGGTGACAGCATCATGTTGTGGGGGTGATTCGCTGCAGGAGGGACTGGTGCACTTCACAAAATAGATGGCATCATGAGGCAGAAGAATTATGTGGATATATTGAAGCAATGTCTCAAGACATCAGTAAGGAAGTTAAAGCTTGGTCGCAAATGGGTCTTCCAAATGGACAATGACCCCAAGTATACTTCCAAAGTTGTGGCAAGGACAACAAAGTCAAGGTATTGGAGTGGCCATCACAAAGCCCTGACATCAATCCCACAGAAATGTTGTGGGCAGAACTGAAAAAGCATGTGCGAGCAAGGAGACCTACAAACTTGACTCAGTTACACCAGCTCTGTCCGGAGGAATGGGCCCAAAAGTCACCTAACTTATTGTGGGAAGCTTGTGGAAGGCTACCCGAAACGCTTTGACCCAAGTTAAACAATTTAAAGGCAATGCTACCAAATACTAATTGAGTGTATGTAAACTTCTGACCCACTGGGAATGTGATGAAAGAAATATAAAAGCTGAAATAAATCATTCTCTCTACTATTATTCTGGCATTTCACATTCTTAAAATAAAGTGGTGATCCTAACTGACCTAAGACAGGGTATTTTTACTAGGATTAAATGTCAGAAATGGTGAAAAACTGAATTTGAATGTATTTGGCTAAGGTGTATGTAAACTTCCTACTTCAACTGTACACATATCCTGGCTAATATGTTGATTTGAGATGATGGTCCGTGTGAGGCGCATTTTGTGAGAGGGTTTGTAGAGGTGCTCGAGGGAAACTGGTTCGCTTCTGACCTTGAAATGTAAAGATTCAGTTTTGCATAATGCTCCAATGTATGTTTAGAAATAGGACCAGCTACTTATGTGACTCACTCTATATACTTCCCTGTTTGTCTCCTAGTGTCGAATGATAGCCCTGAGATTAGCCCCAGCATGCTAACAACTATAACAGGTCAGTGAATGGCAGGGAGCCACTGAGCACAGCTAACCCTCCTTGAAAAAACCAAGTAGACGGAGAGGCAGGAGTGATGGAGCTCGTCCACAGAGAAGGGAAGTTCTTCATCAGAGGAAAGATAAATGCCTTTTTTCCTCCAAGCCCAAGCAACATTTTTTGACATGGGCCTGGAATCTCTATCAGCGTTACCCAGAGGAAGCCTTGCATTTGAGAATCCGATGGAGAAGAGCAAGGTTTTCCGAGCCTGTGGCTATCCTCCATACGATTCAACCACCTCTCAACCTCGCTCTGCTGCCACAACTCAGTGGAGCTGCCCGTGTAATAGCATATTGAGTCAATATCATATTTGCAAAGTAGATGGATCGATCAAGACCTGCTTTGGTTTAGAAGATAGGCAAATCTTCTGGACATTTGAAATAGAGACATGACAATTCAGTAAATAAAATATTCACATCAATATGTATTGATAGCTACAATTAGCGTTGCTAGCCTACAGCCATGCAATAACATGTGCACATTGCCCTAATTGCCTTATATAACCTTTTACTGCACATACCTGTATGTCTCTTTGTTATAGTTGTACATAGGAAGAAGAGTAGGCCAATGATTTGTGATTTTACACAGCAGCATTTCCACACCCGACCACTCTCGCTTATGTTTATGGATAAGCTCCAGGATGGAAGAGGTAATCCTCTCATTTACAGTGCCTCAGATTCGGTCCACCCTATCTCCTCCTCCCCTCCATCCCTCCACCCCCCCAAACCCAATTCAGCCCTACTCCACATCGTCATGGCATGTTGGACAGAGAAGATGGAGTCCTTTCTGGTTCTGTGGAGAAGAAGAACCCCCCTCTCACTCTGAGCACTTATTTGTACTTCCACAACACACTCAGACCATCAGCAGGTAGAGACAGCCTGATATGCCCACCGGCACTCCCTAACAGCAACCTGAAGTTCTCCTCCAATGTTGCTAACCTGTCATTTTTGGTTGTACGGTGAATTCCACAATTCCACTGTTTTAGACAAAGTAATTTATCCTATTTTGTTACTGTTACTCAGAGGTAGATTTGTGACGGTATCCCAAACAAATATTGCATGTGTTATGGGTAGAATGTGATTGATCTGAGGTTTAGCAATAACAGCTAATCTCAAATACCCATGGTTCTCAAGGTTAGCATCCGCTTGAAAGCCTTCTGTTTGCAGAACATTTCCTCTAAGCTGTACAGATTTGTATGCATAAACTGCTCTGCTGGGCTGTTCTTAAAAGTTGATTTAAATTATAGCCTCTGCATTATACGGCTTGATAGGAAATAAATCTCTTCAAATGAATTCAGTGAATGGAGGGAGGCGAGGGCGGGGGAGCTGGGGACTATGGGAGGCGAGGGTGGGGGAGCTGGGGACTATGTGGGGGAACAGTGGCGTATGTTAACATAGACTTTCATTTATCTGCAGTGGGGCTGGTTGCTGCTGAGTGAGGGAGGGGGAGAGCGAGAGAGAAAGAGTGTGTGTGTGAGAGAGAGACAGAAAAGAAAAGCATGGCTAATGGCCGTAAGGAGACATATCAGTGGCTGGCGGTGGGTGTGGAGAGCTGCGGATGATCTTGGAACTCTAGTTGGTTCAGTGACTGAGGAACATGTAGAATATATATTCTCTCTCTCTCTCTCTCTCTCTCTCTCTCTCTCTCTTTCTCTCTCTCTCTCTCTCTCACTCTCTTAGCTGGAAAACATCAGTCTCTACAAGCCGAGCAGGCCTCTGGCAGCTATGCAAACCATGGTGCTGAATGGTGAGGTGTATTTATTAAGGGGGGTTTAGGGAAAGGAGGAGGAGGGGGGTCTCTGAAAAGGCAGCAGGCTGCGTAGTGAATGTGAAAGGGGTGAGGGTGGGCCAGGGCCAAGGGATCCGGGCCTCCAATGGTACAATGCAACGGCCAGAGCAGCTGTGAAAAGAGGTGTCCCCTTTTTCCCACGCCCAGTGCAACGTGAATCAGTGGCTCAGGCGGCCAGGGTCAAGTCACATTGCTAATATATACACTGGGCCTGTGTACTTATACAATGCATACACACAGCTCATTTAGTTTATGTGTGCACACAAAGAAGACAGATACTCGTATGCACACACAGACAACGTCAGACAGAGGGGGGTACAGAGGGCACACTGACACAAATTTCTATCACATTGGAGCCATTGTCTAGTTCTATTCCAACAATCTTAGATTTTCCAAATTAACAAGCTGTCTGTGAGTAGACACACAGACACACATACAGCCCTGCTAAGACACACCAAGAGACCTGCTGTCCTTATAGTCTGGATGACCATCAATTGGTCAATACATTAGTGGTGAAAGATTAAATCCATATCGGATTTGGAGAAAGAAAACAGAAGCCACATATGATCTGTTTTTTTTATAAAGTTATTGAATGATAAGAAACTTCAGAAAGATCAGACATTTTCTGTTGTTATTTTTAGGTTGAAATTTAATCAGCACTAAACGTAATCAAAACGAATCAAATGTTGTGAATGCACCAAAACGGTTTCTTTATCCTCTGTAGTTTTTACAAACTGGCATCCCCTCCTACATCCCCAACAGTTGCCACCATTGAATCATTCTCTGATCCATAATCTGGTTTGCTCCTACTTCTTTGGCTCTCACGTTTATGTCTCAACCTCCATATAAACTATAAATCCCCCCACCACCAGATGCCCTGTATTGTGTTGTCCAGGCTGCTGAGGAGACCCCCTGCCTGCTTCTCGGGCTGTGATGTCACCCTGTCTGTCAAGGCATTGGGAGGAACTTGACTGTGGGAAGGAAAGGGGCTCAGATTGGGCTGGGGGTCTAGGGAGGCTAGGGGCTTGAGGGGTGCATGTGTCTAGCGGCTAGCGGCTAGCCCTGGAGTGGAGTGCACAGTGGAGTAGAGACTCAGACAACCATCCCTGGTCTAAGAGAGAAAGACTGCCGCAGCCCTTTAGGCAATGGGGAAAACACACAGCAACTCATAGCAACATAACAAAGTGGAATTTCAGTTAGACTGCTAATCTATGTCCCCAATAACCTAAGCTAGTTTTGTTACTCACTGACTCACTGTTAGTCAAGCAAGGATATTGAATGGTGTGAGCAACTATTTCCTGTGTTCTAATAAAGGCCTGTATTGTTTTAAGAGCACATTTAACGAAGTCATTTTCTTGGCTACACTAGTTTAAAAAATGTATGTTATTGAATGGTAGGAAAATCAATATTGCTCAGAATTTTGATCTGATTGCAAAGCTGTCTGATTGGACTATTTTCAAGGTATAAACTGACTTTAAAAAAAATCCCACTCAATCTCAGACCTCCAACATTGCACAGTGACCACAGCCTTATTGTTTTGCCTTGTTGTTCCTATATTAGCAGTCTGTCAATACACTCCCTAGTGCGGTGTCACAGTCAATTCTTCAATTCGCTCCCCCCTCCTTGTTTGCCCTCCTTAATGTTCCACATGTCCCCTGAAAGCAGAGGCAACGTGCCCCTCTTCTCCCAGTAAACAACCAAGGGGACACAGATACCTGTCCTGACCAGCCCTCTCCCAGCCATCTCCCAGCCATCTCCCAGCCATCTCCCAGCCCTCTCTCCTCTCACTCAAATGATGCTGGAGAACAAGACAAAGGTGAGACTGACTTAATTAGCTAGACGATAAAAAGCATTGTGGCAATTACCCAGCACAAAGAGGCTGGAACTTATGGCCTGTTCATTTGGCGTGAGTCGACAGGACTCAGCCAGGAGTGCATTTTCCTGTTGCCTGGACTCCCCAAGCCTTTTATGTGCAGAGAGAAGCAGTAACAAAGAGCCAGAGATGTACTCCACTGTAGAACCATTTCCAGTCCTTTCAGAGAAGGGACACCGCATTCTAGTCTCTTATTGGTTGAAAAGCATGTCGAACTGTAGCCTAAAAGCACGTTTCTGTTAATAAGGTTTGCTGTGGTAGTTCATGCATCTGGTATCTTGGGCATTACTTTTCAGTACAGTGTCATTTCACTGCAGATTTTGACTAGCAGGAAAAGGTACACTTCTCCTCCCCCCATCACTCCATCACTCTTGAGTATCCTTGTGGCATATTCTGGACCTGCTAATTCTGGTTGGCTGACTGGCTGGTTGGCTGGCTGGCTGACTGGCTGGATGGATGGCTGGCTGACTGGCTGGTTGACTGACTGGCTGGTTGGCTGGCTAATTGTCTGGATGGCTGGCTGACTGGCTGGATGGCTGGCTGACTGGCTGGTTGACATACTGGCTGGTTGGCTGGCTAACTGGCTGGATGGCTGGCTGACTGGCTGGTTGACATACTGGCTGGTTGGCTGGCTAATTGTCTGGATGGCTGGCTAACTGTCTGGATGGCTGGCTGACTGGCTGGATGGCTAGCTGACTGGCTGGTTGACATACTGGCTGGTTGGCTGGCTAACTGGCTGGATGGCTGGCTGACTGGCTGGTTGACATACTGGCTGGTTGGCTGGCTAACTGTCTGGATGGCTGGCTGGCTGTGGTTGTATGGTGCTTGTGTGGAGGGGGTCTACCTTCTACCAATAAGAGCAATCTCCTCTTTTCTGGAGTGCCCAGGGAGGATTTCCTTCATGAAGTCAGATAACATCCCTGTGACCCCTTCTTCCCTTTTTTATAAGAGTTCCTTAACCTTGATAAATGAAGTGGGGGGAGAGCGGGAAAAAGTTGTGGAGGGTTGTGGAGAGAGAGGAGCCGGCTCCCCATTCCGCTCGCTCCCTCGCTCTCAGGATCAATAACAGTCTGAACACTCCTGTCTGGCAGCCCTACCACTGGGGATGGAGGGAGGAGGGGGGCTCCCGTCCACTGCGGCCGAAAGAGGAGAAGAGAGTAGGAGAGAGAGAAGTAGAGAGAAGGGAAGAGAAGGGGAGCCTACCAACCCACCCACCCTCTCCTGCTTGCCTGCCTGTCTGCCTGTCTGCCTGTCTGCCCGCTAGCAGCACATCTGACGTCTCCTTCTGTGGAGCCACAAGGTTACAGCGTGTCGATACAAACGCGCACACCCCTCCCACAAATGGGACTTGGCATGTTCAATCAACAGGGCTGCCAAATCCCTGATAAGTGTTACGGAGCCATATCTGTCTGTGCCCGCGTTGAGCTATGTTACCTGGATTCCTCAACCGTCCCCTAAATATCCTCTATAGAAGTCCCCCTAATGGAATTATCTGGTGCATTTGTCATTGGATTTGAATGGGCGGTGTGCGTGGGCATAATGAGGACTTTGATATTGAAATGCATAAGGAAAGGCCTCCGACTCACACATTTTACATCCAGTACCTGCAGAGTCATCCTCACCTAGCTCACCATTCCTCTCTTCTCATTCACTCCTTTATTTATCTTCTTGTTCTTTGAACCACTGGTCTCCTTTCCCTCCTACCACACCTGATCCTTTCATCCTCTCCTCCCTGATCTCCTACTAAAACTCCTTGAGTTCACCACTCCAACCTCCATCCTCTCCTCCTCCAACCTCCATCCTCTCCTCCTCCTACCTCCATCCTCTCCTCCTCCATCCTCCACCCTCTTCTCCTCCTGTCCCATCCTCTCCTCCTCCTACCTCTACCCTCTCCTCCTCCAACCTCCATCCTCTCATCGTTCAACCTCCATCCCCTTCTCCTCCAACCTCCATCCTCTCCTCCTCCAACCTCCACCCTCTCCTCCTCCAACCTCCATCCTCTCCTCCTCTTACCTCCACCCTCTCCTCCTCCAACCTCAACCCTCTCCTCCATCAACCTCCATCCTCCTACCTCCATCCTCTCATCCTTCAACCTCCATCCCCTTCTCCTCCAACCTCCATCCTCTCCTCCTCCAACCTCCACCCTCTCCTCCTCCAACCTCCATCCTCTCCATCTTCCTACCTCCACCCTCTCCTCCTCCAACCATCCTCTCCTCCTCCTACCTCCATCCTCTCCTCCATCAACCTCCATCCTCTCCTCCTCTTACCTCCACCCTCTCCTCCTCCAACCTCCATCCTCTCCTCCTCCAACCATCCTCTCTTCCTCCTAACTCCATCCTCTCCTCCTCCTACCTCCATCCTCTCCTCCTCCTACCTCCATCCTCTCCTCCCCTCTCCCGCTTTCTCTCCTTCTCTGTTACCCTCTTACCCTTGTTGAATATCACTCAATGCTGCTCATTCTTCTCTCTCTCCCCTCCATTCCTCTCCTCCTCCTATCCCCTCCTTCTCCTCCTCTCTCTCACTGTGTTTAATTGAGTCAGTGAGCAGTTGACCACACCCGTCATTGGGGGGGAGCAGGTTTGCCCAGCCCTCCCAGGAGGGGAGACATTGTTAGGGCCACCCCCGCCGGTGTAATCCCCTCCACTGGGACAAAGACCTGGTCCCCCTCCACCACTGAGGGGCATTAGCCCCCACAAGAGCCCAGTCCTGGCCTGGCTTGGCCCAACAACCTCTCATAAGCCCCCTTGCCCCCATACCTGGTCAAAGGTAATGAACTACGCGGGGGATAAATACCATTTGAGATTTTTCGTAGGGCAGGACCCCCACCCCAAATGACACACTGCAAGGGCTCTGTGACTCATCAAAGGCTAAGATAGCATTTAGATTTGGTTGTTTACCGACTCACTGAGATACCCATGGAGGTGACATTGTTAGCTACACAGGAGGAGAGGCTCCATGTGGAAGTGAGTTCCAGGCACTAATGTTGATGGAATAAAGAGTCCAGGGAATATCCTTTAGGCTCAGGCATATATTCATGTTCCACATATCAAAATCATAAACTAATAATGACAGGAATTGATTAATCATGTGAGCTTGTGTCACAAAATTCTGTAAAAACATTCACACATGTTCATCATTATGTTGATGTAGGCTGTGTATAGGTATGTTACAGTGGAGGCTGCCGCGGGGAGGACGGCTCATAATAATGGCAGGAGTGGTATTAACCACATCAAACACATGGTTTCCATGTGGTTGTTACCATTCCATTGACTTCCTTCCAGCCTTTATTACGAGCCATCCTCCCCTCAGCAGCCTCCACTCATATGTTAGTTCACAAGCATGTACATTGACACAGTTATTCATGTAACATATTGAGCTACCAAGCTCTTGAGGAACCACCCCCACTTCCTGCTAGCCTCCCACCATCTCCTGTTCTTCACCTGTTCATCTATCTATCTATCTCTCTCTCTCTATCTCACCCCCTCCCTTTCTCCCTCTCGTCCCCCCCCCCCCTCTCTCTCTTTCTCTCTCTCTCTCTCCCTCTCTCTCGCTTGCTGTCTCTCTGTCTCTCTATGTCTCGCTCTCTGTCTATCTCTATCTATCTCTCAATCTCTCTTTCTCACCCCCCTCCCTTTCTCCCTCTCGTTCCACCCCCTCTCTTTCTCTCTCTCTCTCTATTCCCCTCTTTCTCTCTCTCTCTATCCCCCTCTTTCTCTCTCTCTCTCTCTCTCTCTCTCTCTCTCTCTCTCTCTCTCTCTCTCTCTCTCTCTCTACCTCCATCTCTTTCTCTCCGTCTTCCCTTTTCTCTGTCTCTCTGTCTGTTTCACTCTTTCTCTCCATTTCTTTGTCACTCTCTCGCTCATGCTCTCTCTCTCTTCCCCTCCCATTTCTTTCTCTCTCTCCCTTTCTCTCTCTCTGTCTCGCTCTCTCTCTTCATGATCTGCAGTGAGATCAGGGAGACTCTCTATATCACCAGAGCTAAGGCTAGCCACACCTCCACTGGCTTGATGACACACACCCGCACAGGGAGAGAGGAGGCAAGGTTGCCATGGGAACCACTGGTCAGAGTTTACCGGAGGGGAAACAAACAAAGTACTGTTCATAAAAGCAGGTTGTATAGTGTGCAGTGGAAGCAGAGATCCACGGTGTGTGTGTGGCAATCTCTGTGTGTGTGTGTGTGTGTGTATGTGTGTGCGCATCCCGATCAGTGTCCTTTTTATTGTGATGTCACTTCGACCATGTACTCACACACTGCGATCCTTTGTGATTTTGAATCAAAGGTTTATTTTTGTATTTGATTTTTTCTGATTGTCATGGTTTCCCTAACTACTATCTGAATCCTCAGTGATTTGGCTACTCTTACAAAATAGACAACATTTCTTCATCAATTTTAGCTCCCAAAATGTTTTTAAACCTTTGAGCATTGGCATAAATAGGGTTAGAATGTTCATGTACACATGACATATCTCATAATGCACTCCTGAGCCTCTTCTGCCTCCACGCTCATATTCTCTGTGTGTGTGATAGCGGAGCTAGCGTTGGCGAATAGGGGCTTAGCACAAGGCACAGTGTATCTGTTCCATGTTTCTTTAAAGGGGATCTCCTAGTGACAGTTCTTGCTCTGCCGTGTCCACTGTGCTGGTATCCCACTCTCACACACACTCTCACACACACTCTCACACACTCTCACACACACTTTCACCCCTCTTCGCTGCTCCTCTCCTTTCTGGATTCGTGTAGGAGCTGTAGTCTGGGGAGGAAACATGGGGCATCTATCGAGCAGGAAGAAATTATGTCTCATGGTAGTTGGACGTTGGCACCTGCGCCCAATCTCAACCGCTGCAGCTACATCTCACATCTCTCTCTCTCTCTCTCTCTCTCTCTCTCTCTCTGTCTCTCTCTCTATTCCCCTCTTTCTCTCTCTCTCTATCCCCCTCTTTCTCTCTCTCTCTCTCTCTCTCTCTCTCTCTCTATCCCCCTCTTTCTCTCTCTTGCTGTCTATCTCTCTCTCTCGCTCTCTCTCTCATTCAGTCTCCCTCTACCAAGAAGAGGCTATATTTTTTGGGTCTAAAAACTATAGCTATGCAAACCCATGTCAAAGCCCCCCGCCCTTAGAAGAAAGAGCCATGCCTTCATCGCTATGTTCCCTCTGTATTCCCACCCCTTCATTCCAACGCTCTTTAGTTCTGCACTTGGCTGCTTCAATAATTTTTAGAGCATGATCTTTTTCTCCCCCCTCTCCTTTTTTTAGCATGTCCAATGAAAGTTCCCCCCTGTACCCCACCGCCTCTGCCTCTGCCCCTGCCTCTGTCTCAGCCCTCTCCTTCGGAGCTGACAGATAGACAAACACACTGTTCTCTGTTTCTTTGCCTTTCACCTCTCAAGCCTCCCTCCCTCCATCCATCCTGCCGACCCGGCACAATGCATCCGCTTTATCCTGCGGCCTGGAGAATGCAGCCCTGAACTAACAATATCACCAAGGCTGTCTGAATGCCGGGGAGCCCCATTGTGTCCTAGCAGAGGGGAGTTAACACCCATGTCTGAGCCCAATGAATAGTATTATTGTGTCTGAGACATGCACCTCTCCCCCGGTCACCCCGATCTCCCCCTCTTTGAACCCCTTACACACACCCTATTCTTGTCCCAACAGCTCAGTCCCCCCTCTGTCCCTCTATCTCACCCCTCAGTGGACAACTCCCAATTTCCAAATACTTACAGATACTCCGAAGGTGTATTTCTTTATTTTCTCCATGTGGAAATAACCCTGTGGATTTTATAGATTTTTTGTTACAGTGGAAGAGGAGAGAGGAGGAGAGAGGAGGAGAGAGGAAGAGAGAGGAGGAGAGAGGAGGAGTGGAGGAGAGAGGAGGAGAGAGGAGGAGAAAGTAAGAGAGAGGAGGAGAGAGGACGAGAGAGTAGGAGTGGAGGAGAGAGGAGGAGAGTGGAGGAGAGAGGAGGAGAGAGGAGGAGAGAGGAAGAGAGAGGAGGAGAGAGGAGGAAAAAGGAGGAGAAAGGAGTAGAGAGAAGAGGAGACATGAAGAGAGAGGAGGATAGAGGAGGATAGAGGAAGCGAGAGGAGGAGAGAGGAGGAGTGGAGGAGAGAAGAGGAGAGAGGAAGAGTGAGGGGAGAGTGGAGGAGAGAGGAGGAAAGAGGAGGAGAGAGGAGGAGAAGGGAGGAGAGAGGAGGAGTGGAGGAGAGAGGATGAAAGAGTAGGAGAGGAGGAGAGAGGAGGAGCAAAGAAGAGAGAGGAGGAGAATCGGAGGAGAGAAGAGGAGACAGGAAGAGAGAGGAGGAGAGAGAGGAGGAAAGAGGAGGAGAGAGAAGGAGTGGAGGAGAGAGGAGGAGAAAGGAAGAGAGGGGAGGGGACAGGAAGAGATAGGAGGATAGAGGAAGAGAGAGGAGGAGAGAGGAGGAGTGGAGGAGAGAGGAGGAGAGAGGCAGAATGATTAGGAGAGAGGAGGAGAAAGGAAGAGAGAGGCGGAGAGAGGTGTAAAGAGGAGGAGAGAGGCGGAAAGAGGAGGAGAGAGGAAGAGTGATTAGGAGAGAGGAGGAGAAAGGAAGAGAGAGTTGGAGATGAAGAGTGAGGCGGAGAGAGGTGGAAAGAGGAGGAGAGAGGAGGAAAGAGGAGGAGAGAGGAAGAGAGGGGAGGAGAAAGGAGGAGAGAGGAAGAGAGAGGAGGAGAGAGGAGGAGTGGAGGAGAGAGGAGGAGAGAGGAGGAGAACAGAAGAGAGAGGAGGCAAGAGGAGGAGTGAGGAGAAGAGAGGAGGAGAGAGGAGAAGAGAGGAAGAGAGAGGAGGAGTGGAGGAGGAGAAAGGAAGAGAGAGGAGGAGAAAGGAAGAGAGATGAGGAGAGAGGAGGAAAGAGGATGAGGAGAGGAGAAATGAGGAAAGAGGAGGAAACAGGAGGAGAACGGAAGAGAGAGAAGGAAAGAGGAGGAGAGAGGATAAGAGAGGAGGAGAGAGGCAGAGAGATGAGGAGAGGGGAGGAGAAAGGAAGACAGGAGGAGACAGGAAGGGAGAGGAGGATAGAGGAAGCGGGAGGAGGAGAGAGGAGGAGTGGAGGAGAGAGGAGGAGAGAGGAGGAGTGGAGGAGATAGGAGGAGAAAGGAAGAGAGAGTAGGAGAGGGGAGGAGAGAGGAGGAGAGAAGAAGAGACAGGAAGAGAGAGGAGGAGAGAGGAAGCGAAAGTATAAGAGAGGAGGAGGGAGGAAGAGGGAGGAGGAGAGGTGAGGAGAGAAGAAGAGACAGGAGGAGAGAGGAGGAGAGAGGAAGAGGGAGGAGGAGAGGTGAGGAGAAAGGAAGAGAGAGTAGGAGAGGGGAGGAGAGAGGAGGAGAGAAGAAGAGACAGAAGAGAGAGGAGGAGAGAGGAAGCGAAAGTAGAAGAGAGGAGGAGAGGGGAGGAGAGAGGAGGAGAGAAGAAGAGACAGGAAGAGAGAGGAGGAGAGAGGAAGCGAAAGTAGAAGAGAGGAGGAGAGAGGAAGAGGGAGGAGGAGAGGTGAGGAAGAGAGAGGAGGAGAGAGGAGGGAAGAAGAGGAGTGGAGGAAAGAGGAGGAAACAGAGGAGGAAACAGGAGGAGAGAGGAGGAGAGAGGACAACGGAAGAGAGAGGAGGAGATAGGAGGAGAGAAGAGGAGACAGGAAGAGAGAGGAGGAAAGAGGAGTAGAGAGGAGAAGAGAGGAGGCGAGAGGAAGAGAGAGGAGAGAGGAGAGGAGAAAGGAAGAGAGAGGAGGAGAGAGGAAGAGAGAGGAGAGGAGAAAGGAAGAGAGAGGAGGAGAGAGGAGGAGAGAGGAGAAGAGAGGAGGAGAGAGGAAGAGAGAGGAGGAGAGGGGAGGAGAAAGGAAGAGAGAGTAGGCGAGAGGAAGAGAGAGGAGAGAGGAGAGGAGAAAGGAAGAGAGAGGAGGAGAGAGCAAGAGAGAGGAGAGGAGAAAGGAAGAGAGAGGAGGAGAGAGGAGGAGAGAGGAGGAGAGAGGAGAAGAGAGGAGGAGAGAGGAAGAGAGAGGAGGAGAGGGGAGGAGAAAGGAAGAGAGAGGAGGAGAGAGGAGGAGTGGAGGAGAAAGGAGGAAAGAGGAGGAGCGAGGAGAAGAGAGGAGGAGAAAGGAGGAGAAAGGAAGAGAGATGAGGAGAGATGAGGAGAGAAGAGGAGACAGGAGGAGACAGGAAGAGAGAGGAGGATAGAGGAAGAGAGAGGAGGAGAGAAGAGGAGTGAAGGAGAGAGGAGGAGAGAGGAGGAGAGAGGAGGAAAGTGGAGGAGAGGAGGAGAGAGGAAGAGTGGAGTAGAGAGGAGGAGAGGGGAAGAGCGAGGCAGAGAGAGGTGGAAAGAGGAGGAGAGAGGAGGAAAGAGGAGGAGAGAGGAAGAGAGAGGAGGAGAAAGGAGGAGAGAGGAAGAGAGAGGAGTGGAGGAAAGAGGAAGAGAGAGGAGGAGAGAGGAAGATAAAGGAGGAGAGAGGAAGAGTGGCGTTGAGAGGAGGAGAAAGGAAGAGAAGGGAAGTGAGAGGAAGAGAGAGGAGGAGATAGGAAGAGTGAGGAGGAGAAAGGAAGAGAGAGGAGGAGTGGAGGAAAGAGGAGGAGAGAGGAAGAGAGAGGAGGAGAGAGGAGGAAAGAGGAGTACAGAGGAGGAAAGTCGAGGAGAGAAGGAGAGAGGATGAGTGGAGGAGAGAGCAGGAGAAAGCAGGAAAGAGGAGGAGAGAGGAAGAGAGAGGAAGCGAGAGGAGGAGAAAGGAAGAGAGAGGAGGAGTGGAGGAGAGAGGAGAGAGGAAGAGAGAGGAGGAGAGAGGAGGAGAGGAGGAGAGAGGAAGAGAGAGGAGGAGAGAAGAGGAGAGAGGAGGAGACAGTAAGAGAGAGTAGGATAGAGGAGGAGAGAAGAAGAGAGAGGAGGAGAGAGGAGAAGAGAGGAGGAGAGAGGAAGAGAGAGGAGAGAGGAGAGGAGAAAGGAAGAGAGAGGAGGAGAGAGGAAGAGAGAGGAGAGAGGAGAGGAGAAAGGAAGAGAGAGGAGGAGAGAGGAGGAGAGAGGATAAGAGAGGAGGAGAGAGGAAGAGAGAGGAGGAGAGGGGAGGAGAAAGGAAGAGAGAGGAGGAGAGAGGAGGAGTGGAGGAGAAAGGAGGAAAGAGGAGGAGCGAGGAGAAGAGAGGAGGAGAAAGGAGGAGAAAGGAAGAGAGAGGAGAGATGAGGAGAGAAGAGGAGAGAGGAGGAGACAAGAGGAGACAGGAAGAGAGAGGAGGATAGAGGAAGAGAGAGGAGGAGAGAAGAGGAGTGAAGGAGAGAGGAGGAGAGAGGAGGAAAGAGGAGGAGACAGGAGGAAAGTGGAGAGGAGGAGAGAGGAAGAGTGGAGTAGAGAGGAGGAGAGGGGAAGAGCGAGGCAGAGAGAAGTGGAAAGAGGAGGAGAGAGGAGGAAAGAAGAGGAGAGAGGAAGAGAGAGGAGGAGAAAGGAGGAGAGAGGAAGAGAGAGGAGGAGAGGGGAGGAGAAAGGAAGAGAGAGGAGGAGTGGAGGAGAAAGGAGGAAAGAGGAGGAGCGAGGAGAAGAGAGGAGGAGAAAGGAGGAGAAAGGAAGAGAGATGAGGAGAGATGAGGAGAGAAGAGGAGACAGGAGGAGATAGAGGTAGAGAGAGGAGGAGTGGAGGAAAGAGGAGGAGAGAGGAAGAGAGAGGAGGAAAGAGGAGTACAGAGAAGGAAAGTCGAGGAGAGAAGGAGAGAGGATGAGTGGAGGAGAGAGGAGGAGAAAGCAGGAAAGAGGAGGAGAGAGGAAGAGAGAGGAAGCGAGAGGAGGAGAAAGGAAGAGAGAGGAGGAGTGGAGGAGAGAGAAAGATAGAGGAGGAGAGAGGAGGAGGTAGGAGAGAGGAGAGAGGAAGAGAGAGGAGGAGAGAGGAAGATAAAGGAGGAGAGAGGAAGAGTGGTGTTGAGAGGAGGAGAAAGGAAGAGAAAGGAAGAGAGAGGAAGAGTGAGGAGGAGAAAGGAAGAGAGAGGAGGAGTGGAGGAAAGAGGAGGAGAGAGGAAGAGAGAGGAGGAGAGAGGAAGAAAGAGAACCATAGAGGAAGAGAGAGGAAGAGAGAGGAGGAGACAGGAAGAGAGAGGAGGATAGAGGAAGAGAGAGGAGGAAAGAGGAGGAGTGGAGGAGAGAGGAGAGAGGAAGAGAGGAGAGAAGAGAGGAAAAGAGAGGAGGAGAGAGGAGGAGAGAAGAGGAGAGAGGAGGAGAGAGGAAGAGACAGGAAGAGAGAGGAGGAGAGAGGAGGAGAGAAGAGGAGAGAGGAGAAGAGAGCAGGAGAGAGGACGAGAGAGGAGGAGAGGGGAGGGAGAAAGGAAGAAAGAGGAGGAGCGAGAAGGAGTGGAGGAGAGAGGAGGAAAGAGGAGAAGAGAGAAGAAGATAGGAGGAGAAAGGAAGAGAGAGGAGGAGAAAGGAGGAGAGAAGAGGAGACAGGAAGAGAGAGGAGGAGAGAGGAGGAAAGAATAGGATAGAGGAGGAGTGGAGGAGCGAGGAGGAGAAAGGAAGTGAGAGGAGGAGAGAGGAGGAGAGAGGAGTGGAGAGGAGGAGACGGGAAGAGAGAGGAGGATAGAGGAAGAGAGAGGAGGAGAGAGGAACAGTGGATGAGAGAGGAGGAGAGAGGAAGTGTGAGGAGGAGAGAGGAGGAAAGAGGAGGAAAGTGGAGGAGAGGAGGAGAGAGCAGGAGTGGAGGAGAGAGGAGGAAACAGGAGGAGAGAGAAGGAGAGAGGACAATGGAAGAGAGAGGAGGAGATAGGAGGAGAGAAGAGGAGACAGGAACAGAGAGGAGGAGAGAGGAGGAAAGAGGAGGAGAGAGGAGGAGAGAGGAGGAGAGAAGAGGACAGAGGAGGAGAGAGCAGGAAAGTGGAGGAGAGGAGGAGAGAGAAGGAGTGGAGGAGAGAGTAGGAGAAAGGAAGAGAGAGGAGGAGAGAGGACGTGACAGGAAGAGTGAGGCGGAGAGAGGTGGAAAGAGAGGAGAGAGGATGCAAGAGGAGGAGAGAGGAAGTGAGAGGAGGAGAAAGGAGGAGAGAGGAGGAGAGAGGAAAAGAGAGGAGGAGAGAGGAGGGGTGGAGGAGAGAGGAGAGAGAAAGAGGAGACAGGAACAGAGAGGAGGAGAGAGGAGGAAAGAGGAGTACAGAGGAGGAAAGTCGAGGAGAGAAGGAGAGAGGAGGAGTGGAGGAGAGAGGAGGAGAAAGCAGGAAAGAGGAGGAGAGAGGAAGAGAGAGGAGGAGAGAGGAGGAGAGAGGAAGAGAGAGGAAGCGAGAGGAGGAGAGAGGAAGATAGAGGAGGAGTGGAGGAGAGAGGAAGATAGAGGAGGAGTGGAGGAGAGAGGAGAGAGGAAGAGAGAGGAGGAGAGAGGAGGAGAGAAGAGGAGAGAGGAGGAGAGAGGAGGAGACAGTAAGAGAGAGTAGCATAGAGGAGGAGAGAAGAAGAGAGAGGAGCAGAGAGGAGTAGAAAGGAGAAGAGAGGAGGAGAGAGGAAGAGAGAGGAGAGAGGAGAGGAGAAAGGAAGAGAGAGGAGGAGAGAGGAAGAGAGAGGAGAGAGGAGAGGAGAAAGGAAGAGAGAGGAGGAGAGAGGAGGAGAGAGGATAAGAGAGGAAGAGAGAGGAGGAGAGGGGAGGAGAAAGGAAGAGAGAGGAGGAGAGAGGAGGAGGGAGTAGAAAGGAGGAAAGAGGAGGAGCGAGGAGAAGAGAGGAGGAGAAAGGAGGAGAAAGGAAGAGAGAGGAGAGATGAGGAGAGAAGAGGAGAGAGGAGGAGACAAGAGGAGACAGGAAGAGAGAGGAGGATAGAGGAAGAGAGAGGAGGAGAGAAGAGGAGTGAAGGAGAGAGGAGGAGAGAGGAGGAAAGAGGAGGAGACAGGAGGAAAGTGGAGAGGAGGAGAGAGGAAGAGTGGAGTAGAGAGGAGGAGAGGGGAAGAGTGAGGCAGAGAGAGGTGGAAAGAGGAGGAGAGAGGAGGAAAGAGGAGGAGAGAGGAGAGAGAGGAGGAGAAAGGAGGAGAGAGGAAGAGAGAGGAGGAGGAGGAGAGAGAAGAGAGAGGAGGAGAGAGGAAGATAAAGGAGGAGAGAGGAAGAGAGAGAGGAGAGAGAGGAAGAGAAGAGGAAGGAGAGGAGAGAGAGGAGGAGAGAGGAAGAGTGAGGAGGAGAGAGGAAGAGAGAGGAAGAGAGGAGGAAAGAGGAGGAGAGAGGAGAGGAGGAGAGAGGAAGAAAGAGGAGAAGAGAGGAGAGAGAGGAAGAGAGAGGGAGAGAGGAGGAGACAGGAAGAGAGAGGAGAGGAGGAGGGGAGAGAGAGGAGGAGAGAGGAGGAGAGGAGGAGAGAAGGAGAGAGAGAGAGAGGAAGAGAGAGGAGAGAGAGAGGAAAAAGAGAGGAGGAGAGAGGAGAGAGAAGAGGAGAGAGGAGGAGAGAGGAGAGACAGGAGAGAGAGGAGGGGAAGAGAGGAGAGAAGAGGAGAGAGGAGAGAGGAGGAGAGGAGACAAAGAGAGGAGGAGAGGGGAGGAGAAAGGAGGAAGAGAGGAGGAGAGAGAAGGAGAGGAGGAGAAAGAGGGAGAGAGAGAAGAGAGGAGGAGAAAGGAGAGAGAGGAGGAGGGAGAGAGGAAGAGAGAGGAGGAGAGAGAGGAAGAGGATAGAGGAGGAGTGGAGGAGCGAGGAGGAGAAAGGAAGTGAGAGGAGGAGAGAGGAGAGAGAGAGGAGTGGAGAGGAGAGATGGGAAGAGAGAGGAGGATAGAGGAAGAGAGAGGGAGGAGAGAGAACAGTGGATGAGAGAGGAGGAGAGAGGAAGTGAGGAGGAGGAGAGAGGAGGAAAGAGGAGGGAAAGTGGAGGAGAGGAGGAGAGAGCAGGAGTGGAGGAGAGAGGAGAGAGAAACAGGAGAGAGAGAAGGAGAGAGGACAACGGAAGAGAGAGGAGGAGATAGGAGAGAGAAGAAGAGGAGACAGGGAGAGGAGGAGAGAGGAGGAAAGAGGAGGAGAGAGGAGGAGAGAGGAGGGAGAGAAGAGGACAGAGGAGGAGAGAGGAGGAGAGAGGAGGAAAGTGGAGGAGAGGAGGAGAGAGAAGGAGGGAGAGAGAGAGTAGGAGAAAGGAAGAGAGAGGAGGAGAGAGGAGGTGAGAGGAAGAGGAGGCGGAGAGAGAGAGAGAGGGAGAGGAGGAGGAGGAAGTGAGAGGAGGAGAAAGGAGAGAGAGGAGGAGAGAGGGAGAGGAGGGAGAGGAGGGGTGGAGGAGAGAGGAGAGAGAAAGAGGAGACAGGAAGAGAGAGGAGAAGAGAGGAGAAAGAGGAGACAGAGGAGGAAAGTGGAGAGAGAGGAGGAGAGAAGGAGGAGGGAGAGAGAGGAGGAGAAAGCAGGAAAGAGGATGGAGAGAGGAAGAGAGGAGGGAGGGAGAGAGGAGGAGAGAGGAAGAGAGAGGGAGCGAGAGGAGAGGAGAGAGGAAGATAGAGAGGAGGAGGAGGAGAGAGGAAGATAGAGGAGGAGAGAGGAGGAGAAGAGGAGAGGAGAAGAGAGAGGAGGAGAGAGGAGGAGGAGAGAGGAGGGAGAGAGAGAAGAAAGAGGAGGAGAGAAGAGAGAGAGGAGCAGAGAGGAGGAAAAAGGAGAAGAGAGGAGGAAGAGAGGAAAAGGAAGAGAGAGGAGAGGAGAAAGGAAGAGAGAGGAGAGAGAGGAGAGAGAGGAGGAGAGAGGAGGAGAGAATAGGAGAGAGGATGAGAGATGAGGAGTGGAGGAGAGGAGGAAAGAAGGAGGAGGAGAAGAGAGAGGAGAGAAGGAGGAGGAGAGAGGAAGAGAGAAGAGAGAGGAGGAGAGAAGAGGAAGAGGAGGAGACAGGAGGAGACAGGAAGAGAGAGGAGGATAGAGGAAGAGAGAGGAGGAGAGAAGAGGGAGGAAGGAGAGAGAGGAGAGAGGTGGAAGAGGAGGAGAGAGGAGGAGAGGAGGAGAGAGGAGGAAAGAGGAGGAGAGAGGAAGAGAGAGGAGGAGAAAGGAGGAGAGAGGAAGAGAGAGGAGGAGAGGAGGAGGGGAGGAGAGAGAGAGGAGAGAGAGAGAGAGAGAGGAAGATAAAGGAGGAGATAGGAAGAGTGGAAGGAGGAGGAGAAAGGAAGAGAAAGGAAGAAAGAGGAAGAGAGAGGAGGAGAAAGGAAGAGAGAGGAGGAGTGGAGGAAAGAGGAGGAGAGAGGAAGAAAGAGAACCATAGAGGAAGAGAGAGGAAGAGAGAGGAAGAGAGAGGAGGATAGAGGAAGAGAGAGGAGGTAATAGGAGGAGTGGATGAGAGAGGAGAGAGGAAGAGAGGAGGAGAGAAGAGGAGAGAGGAAGAGAGAGGAGGAGAGAAGAGGAGAGAGAGGAGAGGAGAGAAGAGGAGAGAGGAGGAGAGAGGAAGAGACAGGAAGAGAGAGGAGGCTAGAGGAGGAGAGAGGAAGAGAGAGGAGGAGAGAGGAGGAGATAAGAGGAGAGAGGAGGAGAGAGCAGGAGAGAGGACGAGAGAGGAGGAGAGTGGAGGGAGAAAGGAAGAAAGAGGAGGAGAGAGAAGGAGTGGAGGAGAGAGGAGGAAAGAGGAGAGAGAGAAGAAGATAGGAGGAGAAAGGAAGAGAGAGGAGAAAGGAGGAGAGAAGAGGAGACAGGAAGAGAGAGGAGGAGAGAGGAGGAAAGAATAGGATAGAGGAGGAGTGGAGGAGCGAGGAGGAGAAAGGAAGTGAGAGGAGGAGAGAGGAGGAGAGAGGAGTGGAGAGGAGGAGACGGGAAGAGAGAGGAGGATAGAGGAAGAGAGAGGAGGAGAGAGGAACAGTGGATGAGAGAGGAGGAGAGAGGAAGGATGAGAGGAGGAGAGAGGAGGAAAGAGGAGGAAAGTGGAGGAGAGGAGGAGAGAGCAGGAGTGGAGGAGAGAGGAGGAAACAGGAGGAGAGAGAAGGAGAGAGGAAAAGAGAGGAGGAGAGAGGAGGAGAGAAGAGGAGAGAGAGGAGAGAGAGGAAGAGACAGGAAGAGAGAGGAGGAGAGGAGGAGGAGAGAAGAGGAGAGAGAGAAGAGAGGAGGAGAGAGGACGAGAGAGGAGGAGAGGGGAGGGAGAAAGGAAGAAGAGGAGGAGGAGAAGGAGAAAGGAGGAGAGAGGAGGAAAGAGGAGAAGAGAGAAGAAGATAGGAGGAGAAAGGAAGAGAGAGGAGGAGAAAGGAGGAGAGAAGAGGAGACAGGAAGAGAGAGGAGGAGAGAGGGAGGAAAGAATAGGATAGAGGAGGAGAGGAGGGAGCGAGGAGGAGAAAAGAAGTGAGAGGAGGAGAGAGGAGGAGAGAGGAGGAGGAGAGGAGGAGACGGGAAGAGAGAGGAGGATAGAGGAAGAGAGAGGAGGAGAGAGGAACAGTGGATGAGAGAGGAGGAGAGAGGAAGTGAGAGGAGGAGAGAGGAGGAAAGAGGAGGAAAGTGGAGAGAGAGGAGGAGAGAGCAGGAGTGGAGGAGAGAGGAAGATAAACAGGAGGAGAGAGAGAGGAGAGAGGACAATGGAAGAGAGAGGAGGAGAGAGGAGGAGAGAAGAGGAGACAGGAACAGAGAGAGGAGGAGAGAGGAGGAGAGAGGAGGAGAGAGGAGAGAGAGAGGAGAGGAGCAGAGAGGAGAGAGGAGGAGAAGAGTGGAGGAGAGGAGGAAAAGGAGGAGAGAGGAGAGGAGGTGGAGGAAGAGAGAGGAGAAAGGAAGAGAGAGGAGGAGAGAGGGAGGAGAGAGGAGGAGAGGAGGAGAGAGAGAGAGAGGAGGAGAGAGGAGGAAAGAGGAGGAAGAGGAGAAGAGAGGAGGAAAGAGAGGAAAGGAGGAGAGAGAGGAGGAGAGAGAGGAGAGAGGAAGAGAGGAAGAGAGGAGGAGGAGAGAGGAGGGAGAGAGGAGAGAGAGAGAGAAGAGGAAGAGAGAGGGAGGAGAGAAGAGGAGGAGAGAGAGAGGAGGAGAGAGGAGGAGAGAGGAGAGAGAGGAAGAGGAGGAGAGAGGAGAAAGAGGAGGAGAGAAGGAGAGGAGAGGAAGATAGAGAGGAAGAGAGAGAAGGAGAGAGGAGGAGAGGAGAGAGGAAGAGAGAGGAAGAGAGGAGGAAGATAGGAAGAGGAATTCAGAGGAGGAGAAAGGAAGAGAAAGGAAGAAAGAGGAGGAGAGAGGAGGAGAGAGGAAGAGAGAGGAGGAGAGGAGGAGGAAGAGGAGTGGGAGAGAGGAAGAAGAAGAGGAGGAGAGAGGAGAGAGATAAGAGGAGAGAGGAGAAGAGAGCAGGAGAGAGAGAGAGGAGGAGGAGAGAGAAGGAGGAGAAAGGAAGAGAGAGGAGGAGGAGAGGAGGAGAGGAAGAGAGAGGAGGAGAGAGGAGAAGAGAGGAGGAGAGAGGAGGAGAAAGGAAGAGAGAGAGAAGGAGGAGAAAGGAGGAGGAGAGAGAGGAGAGAGAGAGGAGGAAGAGAGGAGAGAGGAGGAAGAGAGAGGAGGAGAGAGGAAAGAGATGAGAGAGGAGGAGAGAGGAAGAGAGAGGAGGAGAGAGGAGGAGGAGAGGAGGAGAGAGGAGGAGAAGATAGGAGGAGAAGGGAAGAGAGAGGAGGAGAGAGGAGGAGTGGAGGAGAGAGTGAAGGAGGAGATGGAAGGAAGAGAGAGGAGGAGAGAGGGAGAGAGAGAAGAGGAGACAGGAGGAGACAGGAAGAGAGGAGGAGTGGAGAGGAGGAGGGAGGAGGAGAACGGAGAGAGAGGAGGAGAGAGGGAGGAGAGAAGAGGAGGAGAGGAGGAGAGAGGAGGAGAGAGGAGAGAGTGGAGGAGAGGAGGAGAGAAGAAGGAGGGAGCAGAGAGAGTAGAAGGGAGAAAGGAAGAGAGAGGAGAGAGAGAGGAGAGGAGAGAGGAAGAGAGAGGCGGAGAGAGGAGGAGAGAGGAGGAGAGAGGAGAAAGGAGGAGGAGAGATGGAAGATGAGAGGAGGAGAAAGGAGGAGAGAGGAGGAGAGAGAAGAGAGGAGAGAGAGGAGGGGGGAGATGAGAGAGAAGAGAGGAGAGACAGAGGAGACAGGAAGAGAGAGGAGGAGAGAGGAGGAAGAGGAGGAGGAGAGAGGAGGAAAGGTGGAAAGAGGAGAGAAGGAGAGAGGAGGAGAGAGGAGGAAAGAGAGGAGGAGGAAGAGCAGAGAAAAGGAGAGGAGGAGAGAGGAAGAGAGAGGAGGAGAGAGAGGAGACAGGAAGAGAGAGATAGGCAGTGGCATTCCAGAGGAGGAGAAAGGAAGAGAAGAGGGAGGAGAGAGAAGGAGGAGAGAGAGGAGGAAAGAGGAGAAGAGAGGAGAAGATAGGAGGAGAAAGGAAGAGAGAGGAGGAGAAGAGGAGGAGACGGGAAGAGAGAGAGAGAGGGAGAGAGAAGAGGAGAGAGTAGAGTGGAGAGAGAGGAGGGAGAGAGAGAGGAGGAGGGAGAAAGGAAGAGAGAGAGGAGGAGAGAGGAAGAGTGAAGGCGGAGAGAGGTGGAAGAGAGGAGGAGAGAGGAGGAAAGAGGAGGAGAGAGGAGGAGAGAGGAGGAGAGAGGAAGAGAGAGGAGGAGAGGGGAGGGAGGAGGAGAGAGGAGGAGGAGAGAGGAGAAGATAGGAGGAGAAGGAAGAGGAGAGAGGAGAGAGGAGGAGAGAGGGAGGGGAAACAGGAAGAGAGAGAGGAGGAGAGAGGAGGACAGAAAGAGGGAGGAGAGAGGAGGAGTGGAGGAGAGAGGAGGAGAAGGAGGAAGAGAGGAGGAGAGAGGAGGAGAGAGAGGAGGAGAGAGAGGAGGAGACGAGGAGGAGACAGGAAGAGGAGAGGAGGATAGAGGAGGAGAGAGAGGAGGAGGAGAGAGGAGGAGGGAGGGAGAAGGGGTGGAGAGAGAGGAGAGAGAAAGAGGAAAGAGAGAGGAGGAGAGAGGAAGAGAGGAGGAGGAGAGAGGTGGAGAGAGGAGGAAATAGAGGAGAGAGGAAGAGAGAGGAGGAGGAAGGAGGAGAGAGGAGGAGAGAGGAAGAGAGAGGAGGAGTGGAGGAGGAGTGGAGGAGGAGTGGAGGAGAGAGGAGGAGAGAAGAAGAGAGAGGAGAGGAGAGAGGATGAGAGAGGAGGAGTGGAGGAGAGAGGAAGAGAGAGGAGGAGAGAGGAAGATAAAGGAGGAGATAGGAGAGAGTGAAAGCGTTGAGAGGAGGAGAAGGAGGAGGAGAGAAAGGAAGAAGAGGAAGAGGAAGAGAGAGGATGAGAAAGGAAGAGAGAGGAGGAGTGGAGGAAAGAGGAGGAGAGAGGAAGAAAGAGAAGAGATAGAGGGAAGAGAGAGGAAGAGAGAGGAAGAGAGAGAGAAGAGAGAGGAAGAGAGAGGAGGTAATAGGATGAGTGGAGGAGAGAGGAAGAGAGGAAGAGAGGAGGAGAGAAGAGGAGAGAGGAAGAGAGAGGAGGAGAGAAGAGAGAGAGAGGAGGCTAGAGGAGGAGAGAGGAGGAGATAAGAGGAGAGAGGAGAAGAGAGCAGGAGAGAGGACGAGAGAGGAGGAGAGGGGAGGGAGAAAGGAAGAAAGAGGAGGAGAGAGAAGGAGTGGATGAGAGAGGAGGAAAGAGGAGAAGAGAGGAGAAGATAGGAGGAGAAAGGAAGAGAGAGGAGGAGAAAGGAGGAGACGGGAAGAGAGAGGAGGAGAGAGGAGGAAAGAGTAGGAGAGAGGAGGAGTGGAGGAGCGAGGAGGAGAAAGGAAGAGAGAGGAGGAGAGAGGAAGAGTGTGGCGGAGAGAGGTGGAAAGAGGAGGAGAGAGGAGGAAAGAGGAGGAGAGAGGACGAGAGAGGAGGAGAGAGGAAGAGAGAGGAGGAGAGGGGAGGAGTGGAGGAGAGAGGAGGAAAGAGGAGAAGAGAGGAGAAGATAGGATGAGAAGGAAGAGAGAGGAGGAGATAGGAGGAGAGAAGGGGAAACAGGAAGAGAGAGGAGGAGAGAGGAGGAAAGAGGAGGAGAGAGGAGGAGTGGAGGAGCGAGGAGGAGAAAGGAAGGGAGGGAGGAGGAGAGAGGAGGAGAGAAGGGAGAGAGGAGGAGAGGGAGGGAGGAGACAGGAAGAGAGAGGAGGATAGGAGGAGGGAGAGGAGGAGAGGAGGAGAGGGAGGAAAGAGGAAGAAGAGTGGAGGAGAGAGAGGAGGAGAGAGGAAGAGAGAGGAGGAGAAAGGAAGAGTGAAGAGAGAGGTGGAGAGAGGGAGGAAAGAGGAGGAGACAGGAAGGATGAGGAAGAAGAGAGAGGAGGAGAGAGGAGGAGAGAGGAGGAGAGAGGAGAGAGAAGAGGAGGGAGTGGAGGAGGAGTGGAGGAGGAGTGGAGGAGAGAGGAGGAGAGAAGGAGAGAGAGGAGGAGAGAGGATGAGAGAGGAGGAATGGATGGAGAGAGGAGCGAGGAAAAGAAAGGAAGAGAGAGGAGGAGAGACAAGGAAAGAGGAGGAGAGAGTAGGAGAGAGTTGAAGATAAAGGAGGAGAGAGAGGAAGAGTGGCGGAGAGGAGGAGAAAGGAAGAGAGAGGAAGAGAGAGGAGGAGAGAGGAGTACGGAGAAAGAGAGAGGAAGAGAGAGGAGGAGTGGAGGAGATGTGAAGGAGAAAGTAAGAAAGAGGAGGAGAGAGGAGGAGGAGAGGGAAGAGAGAGGAGGATAGAGGAAGAGAGAGGAGGAGAAAGGAAGAGAGAGGAGGAGAGGAGGAGAGAGGAAGAGAGAGCAGGAGAGAGGAGGAGAGAGGAAGAAAGAGGAGCATAGAGGAAGAGAGAGGAGGAGAAAGGAAGAGAGAGTAGGAGAGATGAGGAGAGAGGAGGAGAGAGGAGGATATATGAAGAGAAAGTAGGAGAGAGGAAGAGCGAGGAAGAGAGAGGAGAAGAGAGGAAGAGAGAGGAGGAGTGGGGGAGAGAGGAGGAGAAAAGAGAAGAGAGTAAGAGAGAGGAGGAGAGGGGAAGAGAGAGGAGGAGAGAGGAGGAGAGAGGAAGAGAGGAGGAGATAGGAAGAGAGAGGAGAAGTGGAGGAGAGAGGAGAGCGGAGGAGAGAGGAGGAGAGAAGGAGAGAGGAGGAGTGGAGGATAGAGGAGAGAGGAACAGAGAGGAGGAGAGAAGAGGAGAGAGGAGGATAGAGGAAGAGAGGAGCAGAGAAGTAGAGAGAGGAGGAGAGAGGAGGAGAGAGGAGGCCTCAGGTTGTGTGGTGGTAGTGGTGTGATGAAGGTAAGGGATGGACGGGGTTGAGTTTGGCCATGGTTTTTCACAGTTGAAGAACATAATGGATCCTGAGCGCATGAAGAAATGTACCCCACACCGTTAACATAATAACAGGGTGCTGAAACCATTTGAATAATTTTAGACAATACAAAAGTGTTTTTTAACAAAGTTTCTGAAGACACTGGCTAACACACTCGTATACCACCATATTCAATATGTGCCAAATAGCTAAATAAAAAACAAATCAAATCAAATTTTATTGAACAGGCAGTGGCTCGGGTGGTTGTTGTCCTTGATGGTCTTTTTGGCCTCCTGTGACATCGGCTGGTGTAGGTATCCTAGAGGGCAGGTAGTTTGCCCCCGGTGATGCCTTGTGCAGACCTCGCTACCCTCTGGAGAGCCTTAGGGTTGTGGGCGGAGCAGTTGCCATACCAGGCAAATTACAGCCCAATTGTGCATCTGTAAAAGTTTGTGAGTGATTTTGGTGACAAGCCGAATTTCTTCAGCCTCCTGAGGTTGAAGAGGCGCTATTGCTCCTTCTTCACCACACTATCTCTGTGGGTGGACCATTTCAGTTTGTTCGTAATGTGTACGCAGAGGAACTTAAAACTTTCCACCTTCTCCACTACTGTCCTGTTGATGTGGATAGGGGGCTGCTCCCTCTGCTGTTTCCTAAAGTCCACGATCATCTCCTTTGTTTAGTTGACATTGAGTGTGAGGTTATTTTCCTGACACCACACTCCAAGGGCCCTCACCTCCTCCCTGTAGGCCGTCTCGTCGTTGTTGGTAATCAAGCCTACCACTGTAGTGTCGTCTGCAAACTTGATGATTGAGTTGGAGGTGTGCATGGCTACGCAGTCATGGATGAACAGGGAGTACAGGAGAGGGCTGAGAACGCACCCTTGTGGGGCCCCAGTGTTGAGGATCAGTGGGGTGGAGATGTTGTTTCCTACCCTCACCACCTGGGGGCGGCCCGTCAGGAAGTCCAGGACCCAGTTGCACAGGGCAGGGTCGAGACCCAGGGTCTCAAGCTTAATGATGAGTTTGGAGGGTACTGTGGTGTTAAATGCTGAGCTCTAGTCAATGAACAACATTCTTACATAGGTATTCCTCTTGTCCAGATGGGATAGGGCAGTGTGCAATGTGATTGAGATTGCGTCGTCTGTGGACCTATTGGGGCGGTAAGCAAATTCTAGTGGGTCTAGGGTGTCAGGTAGGGTGGAGGTGATATGGTCCTTGACTAGTCTCTCAAAGGACTCCATGATGACGGAAGTGAGTGCTATGGGGCGATAGTCATTTAGCTCAGTTACCTTAGCTTTCTTGGGAACAGGAACAATGGTGGCCCTATTGAAGCATGTGGGAACAGCAGACTGGGATAAGGTTTGATTGAATATGTCCGTAAACACACCAGCCAGCTGGTCTGCACATGCTCTGAGGACGCGGCTGGGGATACCGTCTGGGCCTGCAGCCTTGCAAGGGTTAACACGTTTAAATGTTTTACTCACTGGCTGCAGTGAAGGAGAGTCCACAGGTTTTGGTAGCAGGCCGTGTCTGTGGCACCGTATTGTCCTCAAAGCGAGCAAAGAAGTTGTTTAGTTTGTCTGGGAGCAAGACATCGTGGTCCGCGACGGTGCTGGTTTTCTTTTTGTAGTCCATGATTGACTGTAGACCCTGCCACATACCTCTCGTGTCTGTGCCGACTCTACTTTGTCTCTATGCTGACGCTTAGCTAGTTTGATTGCTTTGCGGAGGGAATATCTACAGTATTTGTATTCGGTCATGTTTCCGGTCGCCTTGCCCTGATTAAAAGCCGTGGTTCGTGCTTTCAGTTTTGCCATCAATCCACGGTTTCTGGTTGGGGAAGGTTTAAATAGTCGCTGTGGGTACAACATCACCGATGCACTTGCTAATAAACTCAATCACCGAATCAGCGTATTCATCAATGTTGTTGTCCGACGCTATGCAGAACATATCCCAGTCCACGTGTTTGAAGCAATCTTGAAGCGTGGAATCCGATTGGTCGGACCAGCGTTGAACATAGCTGAGCACGGGAGTTTCCTGTTTTAGTTTCTGTCTATAGGCTGGGAGTAACGAAAATTGAGTCATGGTCAGATTTTCCAAAAGGAGGGCGGTGGAGGGCTTTGTATGAGTCACGGAAGTTAGAATAACAATGATCCAGGGTTTTGCCAGCCCGGGTCGCGCATTCGACATGCTGATACTATTTAGGGATCCTTGTGTTCAGATTAGCCTTGTTAAAATCCCCAGCTACAATAAATGCAGCCTCAGGATATGTGGTTTCTAGTTTACATCGAGTCCAATGAAGTTCTTTCAGGGCCGTCGATGTGTCTTCTTGGGGTGGATTTACACGACTGTGATTATAATCAAAGAGAATTGCAGCATTTGATTGTAAGGAATTCTAGGTCAGGTGAACAAAATTACTTGAGTTCCTGTATGTTGTTGTGATCACACCATGTCTTGTTAATCACAAGGAATACACCCTTCTTCTTACCAGAGAGATGTTTGTTTCTGTCGGCGCGATGCGGGAAGAAACCAGTTGACTGTACCGACTCTGATAACAGTATCCCGAGTAAGCCATGTTTCCGTGAAACAGAGAATGTTACAATCTCTGATGTCTCTCTGGAAGGCAACCCTTGCTCAGATTTCGTCTACCTTGTTGTCAAGAGACTGGACATTGGCTAGTAGTAAACTCGGGAGCGGTGTGCGATTTGTCCGTCTACGGAGCCTGACCAGAAGACCCCACCGTCTGTCCCTTCTGCGTCGCCGTTGTTTTTGGTCGCCGGCTGTGATGAGATTAATTGTCCTGGGTGGTGGACCAAAAAGAGGATCCGCTTCGGGAAAATTGTATTCCTGTAATGTTGGTGAGGTGATGTTGCTCTTATATCCAATAGTTCCTCCCGGCTGTATGTAATGAGACATAAGAATTCCTGGGGTAACAATGTAAGAAATAATACATAAAAAAACGAAATACTGCATAGATTCCTAGGAACGCAAAGCGACCATCTCTGTCGGTGCCGGCACAGCTAAGGCAGTGAAGCAGAGTTTGACTTTCTCTATTGCACAGTTTTTGTTATTTTAGGGGGGTTACCTATATACTGGTAATTGCAAAATACCCCAAACTTGGTGGACCTTTGGGGTTGGGGATTTGGAGGCTATTGGTAAACAGGATTATGTTTATGAATTTCACCAGCACTATGCTGATTTTTATAATAGGACCAGATGCTGTCACTGGCAGTAGGGAAAGCATCAGACTAATAGCTCAGATTACAGTTGCCAGTTTCTTCCTGCCTGACACACTTAACTCAACATTCTCCCATTTCAGATTTTCCTCACGCGGGGAGGGGTGGTGGTGGGTGGGTGGGTGGGTTTGAGAGTCATCTCACAAATTGAGATGATGCCAAAATATTCACCCCCCACATCTCCCTGATCAAAGCACAGGATTGCCATGTGGAGTGGGCAACTTAAGCTCAACTTGTTGTTTTTCTCCTTGTCTCTTGTTGTTTGTGTGCAGGAGCAGGAGAAACAGAGAGAAACAAGTTTCGGAAGAGAAGGAGAGTGGGAGTGGGTGGAAGGAGAGGAAAAGAATGGAGCAGTGAGTGGTGAACCAGGGAGCAGGTGAACCCAGTAGTGGATGGCCATAGGCTCTCTGGCTCTTCTCTGCTCCGTGCAAGGGTCTCAGGGAGCTGGCTGGGGCCAGCCAGGCAACGGCGGAGTGGGCAGGCGAGTCGAGGCGAGGAGAGGCAAAGTAGGCTCTCATCCCCGCTGGCAAGTTGCTCCTCGGCAGCGCGGAGTTGCAAATCAATATGGAGGAGAGAGGCTAGCAGGGGTCGCCCAGTACTGCCCCTGGCCCTAGAGCCCAGGGACCCAGCGCTGCCAGCCCTCTCTTCCCTCTCCCAGTCCCGCACTGTGTGTGTGTGTATTTGAGTGTGTGTGTGTGTGTGTGTGTGTGTGTGTGTGTGTGTGTGTGTGTGTGTGTGTGTGTGTGTGTGCGTGCGTGCGTGCGTGCGTGCGTGCGTGCGTGCGTGTGTGTGTGTGTTAGAGCACGTCTGTGTGTGTGGTTCCGCCGGAGGGGCTTTCCTGGCTCAAGACCACTTGATATAACTTTGCCTGTGAGCGAGAGAGCGAAGGAGAGAGAGAATAAAAAATGGACGTCAAAGGTCTTTTTCTCCTATTTTTCCCTCTGATTACTCGTTTCACCTGACTGTTTGAATGAGAGTTCAGTGAAAAGGCCTCTTCCATTGAATTGAACAGGCGTCTCTCGTCAGTCCCCCTCCAGTCATGAACTGTACAACCACCATGCTCTCCACATCTGATGAACCAGGATAAAAGGCCAATTTGAACTACAGATTCAGATTAAATCTTGTATTTTTTCCCTCCCATTTTCTTCCTTATGACTCAGGTCACTATCAGAGGATATGGCAGAGGTTATTGATCTAAATGGAGCTGGATTTAGTCCAGTACCTTTCACTGTCTGTGGTGGTTACATGCTGTAGTAGTAACTGATAACTTCACTATACAACTGAACTACATCCAGGAGTGAAGGAGTCCTAATTGAGTGAAAGATGAAAAGGACTGTGGACATATTTTATAGTGCCTGAACAGTGGCCCTCTCCACCAGTTCTATTTTTCCTTCATAGTTGAAGAATCCACACAAGAAGCCCTATCTTTAGATACTCAAAAAACTACCAAAAAATCAAATGGAATGAAAATGACTCAATCATTGCTGAATGGAAAGCCTGAGATGCAAAATGCAGAATTGTATTTTTTCATTGGAGAGGACAAATGGGTCAGAGTTAGTTTGGGCCTGCAACAGGAACACCTGCACAGAGAGAGATCTACAAACAACACAATGGGGCAGACTTCACTTGGTAAGTAGGCCTTTTACACAGATGTGACATGTCATGTGACGATAGCTGGGTAAACATTAAAATGCTATGTGAAATGTGTCAGGAATATTCATCATCTTAGACAAAGACAGACTACAGTCCATACTGACTAATATACAGTATAAAGGGCAACGCAACACAGACTATTCTCCTACGTTTTTGCGGCTTGCCTTCATCAAACATAATGCCCAGAATGATGTCATTGAATGGTGCAGTAGTTGCATTGCTCACAGTCGAGTATTATTAAGATTCCCGCGCCAATCTGCTGGCACAGAGAGACAGGCGCCACACTGTGTCAGCCTGGCAATGCCTTGACGCCTGCCTACAAAATGGCTGCCCAAACAGAGCTGCTTGCTCTGCCAAGATGGAGACTGCGGACAGCTTTTAACGGCCACCATCTGCTTAATCACGAAGGGGGTATGCAAATAGCCCCTAATTGCATTTGCATGTATGCTTGATTCTTAACCCCCCCTGACTTGTTCTCCTAAATAACTAACACTGAGGGTGTTAGGAGAAACTATGCATGTTGCAGAGGGAATGAAAGCACTCAGGAGAATTACAGAACTAATGTTTCTCGTTGTTGTGCCTCCTCTCTTTCTTTCTCTTTCATTTCCTCCCATTGTGTTTTTATGTGAGGCGTTGATAGCATTACTGTTGCCTCTTTTGATATGAGTGAAATATGGGGCGGCTGCTCTGTCTGTCTGTCTGTCTGTCTGTCTGTCTGTCTGTCTGTCTGTCTGTCTGTCTGTCTGTCTGTCTGTCTGTCTGTCTGTCTGTCTGTCTGTCTGCCTGCCTGCCTGCCTGCCTGCCTGCCTGTCTGTCTGTCTGTCTGTCTGTCTGTCTGTCTGTCTGTCTGTCTGTCTCTCCGTCTGTCTCTCCGTCTGTCTCTCCGTCTGTCTTCCTGTCTCGTTGGGCCATATGTGACATCTGTTAGGTAGCCTCCTAACACACTGTTAAATCCTCACACTGTAAAGTTCAATAGAGGGGGGGCCCAGCCCACCCCTGCCTGGCCGTCCAACTCCAGACAACCACCAAATAATGACCTCATTAGCATGCACAGCACTCCCCGCTATAGGGCCTGGTGCGCTGCTGCGTCGTGGGACCCAACAGTGTACATCCTTCACACAGTGCTCAATTCCCCCACACAATGCGGCTGCTTCAAACTCATTTCATTACGCCTTGTCAAAGCATTGGCTATCAGGGGTATCAGGAGGGAAACAGCGTGTGGCGCGCTAAACGTGGATTAGGCAATATATTTGTGCTTTCTGGTCTTAAAGTGGTGTTAGTGGGGATGGATGTACTGTCACCCTGGTGTTTATACTGGACAGTTACACTGTTACAATCTTAGCGTTTTCACAGACATTTTCACCTGTCAATGGTCTGTCTGTTTGTTTGTTTGTCTGTCTGTCTGTCTGTCTGTCTGTCTGTCTGTCTGTCTGTCTGTCTGTCTGTCTGTCTGTGTGAGTCTGTCTGTGTGTCTGTGTGTGTGTGTGTGTGTGTGTGTGTGTGTGTGTGTGTGTGTGTGTGTGTGTGGAAGTGAAAGCCCTGAACCCCACAGCTGAGCAGAGGTGGGAACATAGTACACACACACACACGCCACACACCTTCCACATACGGACTCGTCTCCATTGGGGAACCATGACAAGGAACAGAAGGCCATCTAATCAAATCATTTTTACTCTCACTCTCATAACTCGCAGCAATTTAATCACTCTGGAAAACACTGGTTAGCATTCGGGCAATCACGACCACAATGCAGTGTGTGTGTGTGTGTGTGTGTGTGTGTGTGTGTGTGTGTGTGTGTGTGTGTGTGTGTGTGTGTGTGTATGTGTGTGTGTGTGTGTGTGTGTGTGTGTGACAGTGTGTGTGTGTGTGTGACAGTGTGTGTGTGTGTGTGTGTGACAGTGTGTGTGTGTGAAATATTTTTCACAATCCAGAGTCAGAGCAGAAAGTATCCATTTTTGATCCTATAGAATAACACTAGATACTGTCTAGATACTGTACAGTTCTATACTGTAGAACTGAGGCAAGCAAGATGAAGGATACAATTAATTTAGTGAAATCCCTGTAAATTCATGTTCATTAATATTGCCATGTCATTGTGGTAGCACCTTGAAAATGTATTAAGTTGTTTTACTCAGAGGTGATTTGGTGGTTTGTCGCCTGGTTGTTATATTACAGTTAGTGAGTGACATAGTACCCATCGAGGGAGAGTGACTTGAGCTAGCCTCGCCTCGCTAGGATACATGCGTGTTTACTTATTCAATGCAGGGTGTATCGTCCCCCTATCTCCCTATCTATCACGTCAATTTAATCAAGCTGCCTTTCTAATCAGTCCAGACTCTGTGAGGAGGGGGACGTCGTGGAGGAGAGCGCTTAGCAGTTTTGGGGGGTATCATGTTGGGGGTGGGGGAGATAGGGACAGTAAGAGGGAGAGAATAGTGTGTCTAGGTCAGTGGGTGTGTGTGCTGGTGCCCCATTTGCATATTCAGAACAGCTGGGTAGCCTATATGTTTTCAGCAGGGCCAGACTAAAATGACATACACGCAAGCCCCCCCCATGGACCCCCCCCACACACACACACACACACACACACACACACACACACACACACACACACACACACACACACACACACACACACACACACACACACACACACCACTCCAAATCAACTGCCATTTGGGCTCGAATCTGGACATTCAGGCTCTTACTTGCAAACACAAAAACACCCGTACCTCTTAGCTATGCACCCTCTACCTCTTGTCTCTAAAACAGAAAGGGCTTTTGTTCTTTAAGATGTGTGTAAGTACGCCACTCCAATTACGCATAATTCAACACAAAGAGAGGAGGGAGGGAGGCTGGGTACAGCACATCCTGCTAGAGCTGGAGCTGGGGCAGGCAGAACAGGAATGCAGTGTGTGTGTGTACGTGTGTGTGGACTGTGAGGTGCCAGAGTTGAAGGAGCACACACCTCTATCAGCAAACATACAGCCATACAGCCCCCCCACCTTCCACTACTCACTGTCCTTACAGATAGGACACACACACACACACACACACACACACACACACACACACACACACACACACACACACACACACACACACACACACACACATAACTAGAATCCTTCTATTTCTAGTGTTCATGGTGTTGACAGATGACTAGCTTATGTAGGATATTTCCTGTGGACCACTTCAAAGTGTGGTGGTGTTAGGGGGCACGTTGTTCGTTAGTGTGTGACTGCAGCTTCGTCTCATGAAGCTTCCCTCACTGTGAGTGCCCACAGCTTTTATTTGCTTAGATATTGATTGAATGTGGTCCACCCACAGAAGTAATAGTTGCTGAAAGCATTTACAGCCAGTGTCCCAACCTCCCGGACCTGCTTAGCATTTCCTTGGTTTTGTGTTCCAACAAATAACTGGTGCATGCTTTAACATGGCCCTATTTTCTAATTATAATCAAAGAGCATTCATATGCGTACATTCTGTGTTTACTTTTTAAAAACATCAATGTGGAAATGGGATAAATATGTGTTTTTTTCATGCTTTCATCCCAAAGATTTGGAAAGCTGAATTGCGATAGGTAATGGTATATTTTATAAAAGCAGAAATAAAAACATACATTCAAGAGGTTGTCACTTGTAAGTTAACTAGGTTAGTTTCATGTTATTATTATTACATGAATAAGCAGCTGCTCTGCAAGGTAGTGTTTACATGTGATTTATTAGGTATTTTCTTCCTGTTGAGACATAGTGAGTTTCTTCATTCCTGTTCTAGTTATCTGAATGTTGATTCCAAGCATATAGCCTCATGATAATGATCTGATATTTTGGAGTGCTTTTGTAATCATGTACTTGAGGGAACTATTGTATAATTGATTTGGCACATTTATTAACTCAAAACAAAACGGCCTGCATTTGTAATTGCGGAGTTGTCAGCCATTAGTGACGGACGGACAGCCTCTGTAAGAACAGACTCTTAAACAGCACTGCTGCTTTAAAATGTCAAATCAGACAAATGATCATTGTAGACATAACTCCTCAGCCATCGGAGAAACTAGTGAACAACTTCCTTAAGAAGAGTTTCCTTAGTAACGCTCCAATACAGAGAGCTGGTTGGCTGCTGATTACAGGCAGCAGAGGGAAAACAGTCAGGCATTTATCCAAGTCACTGATGATGTCATTTCAAAGGGCCCAAACACTCAGCTACACAGACAGGTCTGAGGGCCGAATTATGAAGCGGGAGTAGGGAGTGGAACGGCTGGAGAATGAAAGGGAAATGAAAATGGAGTGCTGTATGTGTGATTAAAGCTCCGCTTGGCTGGCAGAGGCCAAGCTCAAGTACAGGCCTGAGATTTGGACCATAATGAAAATGTGAGGGGCTGAGGGGGTGGTCTGAACCCTGCAACACAGCACACACTGATCAGCACCAAACACAACACACACACACACACACACACACACACACACACACACACACACACACACACACACACACACACACACACACACATACAAACACTGATCAGGACCGGACACACACCTTACAGCCCAGCATGTTGCTTAACTCGTAACATTAGCCCAGCATCAGCACAAAGCTTCACTCAACACACACTATACACCAACTCTCCTGTCTATGCTTTTTTCGACAAGAACTGGAGAGAAAAATCTACCAACAGCTGAAATAACTGCTACATCTGAAAGGGTAATACTTGTGGGGTGATTAAAGGGGAAATCTAAAACCAATGGGAAGTATAGTGTGAAAGAAAGGAAAGAAGAAAGGCTAAAATAGAAGGCAAATAGAAAGCACATGTTTGATGATTGAGCTGTATCATCAGACATCAGAAGCAGCCAGTCATAATTCACCACATAAAAACTAGATTTCACCATTCAGTCTCAGAGCAACCCCAAAAGAGGGGGATGGTAACCAAGCGTGGGAACGGGGAAAAAATGGAGGGATCCGGTCAGGCAAATGGCTAGACGGCCCAGCTGCACTGACTTCCATTCAGGAGCAGGTGAAGAAGGACCCTAAGGGTCAAGGTCAAAGGGGGGATGTCGTCTGCTGTGCAGCCTGGCCTGTCTGGGTGCTGCCTCAAATGTGTTTGCTTATTTTATAAGCTGCTACTTATTGCCTCCCGGAGACCCCCTCCTCCAGACCTCCACCTCCCCCAGTCTGGTAGAGACAGAGACAGACTATGTTCCCTTGGGCTCGCCGTCTCGGTCTATGTGGCTGGTCCCTACTGAGGTTAGTCATGATGCTGACTGCACATTAGGATGTGGCTCAGACTTTTTGTCATAGATGATTTTGCGTACAGTAAGCAGACATACACAGTAAGCAGACATACACAGTAAGCAGACATGTATGCTTTAATTAAATGTACATAGAAACAATTCGATTTAAAAGTCATTTTTATTTAAAAGTCATTTTTATTCCGTTGTATGGACCTATTTTTTACAAATTATTTTGGGAACCTATTTCTTTTTTATATTTCCTTAAAAATAATAATGTATTATGCCATGTTGGTAAGACAATCTGCATTGAATATCACTTTGGAATTTGAGACATGTAATTTTTTTAAAGCACTATATCACTGATAATTGGTTTACATAAATATCCTTTATTAGAAATATTCCGATACCTTATCATTGCCATATTAGGGCATTTGGTGTGCTGAACCATGCATACACACAGTACAGTATCACTACCCTTCAGCAGTGTAAACAATGGTATCCCTTTAAGAGGCAG